>NC_068391.1:3540674-3558174 GCF_023724105.1 Carassius gibelio | reverse complement strand
AGTCTAAGTTAGCTTAACGCATTACACATAGCAAGGTTTTTGTTTGTTTGTTTTTAATTATATAATAATTGAAAATAATAGAGCATGATCGATAGAGGCCTTTTTTTTGCTTTTGACACAGCAGAAGTCACGGTGCTATTAAAAGCTAAATATTTTCAAGGCATATTTGATCTAATCAAATTCAGTATGCAAATATCACATTGACATCATTGCTGTTATTTATATTTTGAAAGCTTAACATTCTATGTTTTCAAAACTTCTGATCTTTACGCAAGTTGATTAAATGGAGTCTGAATTATTTGCATATTTTTAGTAATTATTGATTGGTGTTTAGTATACTTTGAATAGGAAATCATATTTTATGGTTCATCGTGTCAATGATGTGACTGCATTAATAGGGTATTATCTGTGGGAATTTTAATGCAATCATGTTAAGTACTTTAGTGGAATTACACAACAGCCATTTGCCGGAACATTCACCAACTGATGAGTCTGTTATGATCACATGACTGCTGAGAAATGAGTCATAACATGAACAGACTCACTCTTTCACCATCAGCTCCAGGTAAACCAAAGAGTCCAGGGATTCCAATAAAACCCTATGAAGAAACAGAGAAACAGAGGGAAGCTAAATATTGATGCATGGAGCAGAAGAAAATAGGAAAGAAACTTTTTTAATAATTTAATAGTGATGTTCAGGATACTTGACATGATGTGGTTACTGGGGTGTTTTGAGTCGTTGTTAAGCTGTTCTGGGTTGTTGCTATATTGTTGCTAGGGTGTTCTAGATGGTTATTAAGGTGTTTAAGTAGTTGCTAGGACATTTAAGGTGTTCTAGATAGTTCCTGTACTGTTGCTAAGTCACTGAGTCATTGCTAGGCTGTTCTGAGTTGTTGCTATATAGTTGCTAAGGAGTTCTAGGTGATTTAAAGTGTTTTAGTATTTGCTAAGCGATTTCTTGGGCATTCTAAGTTGTTGCTAAAGAGTTCTGGGTAGCTGCTACATGGTAAATGGTTGCTTAGTTGTTCTAAGTGGTTGCTAGAGTGTTCTACGTGGTTGCTAAGGTGTTCTGGGTAGCTTCTACTGTGTATATAGTTGCTAAGGTGTTCCAAGTGGTTGCTAGGGTGTTCTATGTGGTTGCTAAGGTGTTCTGGGTAGCTTCTACTATGTATATAGCTGCTAAGGTGTTCTAAGTGGTTACTAGGGTGTTCTATGTGGTTGCTATGCTGTTCTGGGTAGGTTCTACTGTGTATATAGTTGCTAAGGTGTTCTAAGTGGTTGCTAGGGTGTTCTACATGGTTGCTAAGGTGTTGTGGGTAGCTTCTACTATGTATGTTGTTGCTAGGGTGTTCTACGTGGTTGCTAAGGTGTTCTGGGCAGCTTCTATTATGTATATAGTTGCTAAGGTGTTCTATCTGGTTACTAGGACGTTCTAGGTGGTTGCTAGGGTGTTCTACGTGGTTACTAGGGTGTTCTACATGGTTGCTAAGGTGTTCTAGGTGGTTGCTAGGGTTTTCTATGTGGTTTCTAAGGTGTTCTGGGTATCTTCTCCTATGTATATAGCTGCTAAGGTGTTCTAAGTGGTTGCTAGGCGCTAATGTGTTCTAAGTGGTTGCTAGGGTGTTCTACGTGGTTGCTAATGTGTTCTGGTTAGCTTCAACTATGTATATAGTTGCTAAGGTGTTCTAAGTGGTTGCTAGGGTGTTCTAGGTGGTTGCTAAGGTGTTCTGGTTAGCTTCTATGTATATAGTTGCTAAGGTGTTCTAAGTGGTTGCTAGGGTGTTCTAGGTGGTTGCTAAGGTGTTCTGGTTAGCTTCTATGTATATAGTTGCTAAGGTGTTCTAAGTGGTTGCTAGGGTGTTCTAGGTGGTTGCTAAGGTGTTCTGGGTAGCTTCTACTGTGTATATAGTTGCTAAGGTGTTCTAAGTGGTTGCTAGGGTGTTCTAGGTGGTTGCTAAGGTGTTCTAAGTGATTGATTATTATGCTATCCACATTCATTTCATAGATCTGTATTTTTCATACATCGACAGTTTAAGGAGAAACATCTGAGACATGTTCATATTTACATCTCCTGAATAAGAAAACGAATCATCTTTTAAGACTTTAATCTTATATAATCCCTGGCAATCCAATGGCAGACGTCCACCGTATGAACTGTTCACACGGACGGACAGAGTAATGGAGAGATCACTGATGGATGAACGGATGGATGTCTTCGTGTTGATGCAGGCCATGAAGTAAGTGTATATGCCCATGGACTGCATGGTGCTGGCCTCCACAATGTAGTCCAAGGGCACATACGCTCACTTCAGGGAACGAACGATGACAACATGCACAAGCAAAGGGTACAACAATAACACTCCCACACACATACAGTAAAAATTCCATGCAAGGTGCTTTTGCGTGCTGACATTAGTGTTGTCAAAATTTATTTCTTATGAAAATACCTAAAATGGATTGAAAAACACAGATAAACCATATATTGTCACAGTTTTTTGTTTCTTGTCTTCATGTGTGCTCAGTTAAAGCATTTCTATATTCTTTTTATTCAGTCCATATTAAAGATTTTGTTGATGCCTTTTGTGAGGCATATTTGGAGTTTCTGCACAAGGGTGCCCTCCAGTTAAACATACATTTCCAAACTGTATCTCAGTGGTAATGTTCATTTAGAACAGGAAAAAAGGACTAGGGTGAATCAATAAATTATGAATAGTTTATTGCAACTGTGTAAATAATCTTCTAATCCATAAAGAAGTGAATGTAATATGATTAAGAGTATTTTAAAATGTAATATAATCTAACTTTAAGTACTTTATATTTGGAATCTGATTATGTAATCCAGATTGCACGTAATCAGTTACACAGCACTGATTGGAAGACATGTGTACGTGTGAATATGTGGTGAATAAAAACAGCAGGTCCTCAGTCTGATTTTAAACAGGAAATTCCAGCTAATGGGGGCGGAGCCTAGCCTGATAAAGAGCCTTTAATACAGCTTGACTACAAACACCACAGCTAAAGCGGGTGTGTGAGCACGCTATATAAAGTGGCACATTGAGAATAAAACATAAATTGTTTCTGAGTACATTAAATAGACGACAGGGCAATATAAATGAAGGTGGCTGTACATGTGAACATATTAATGTGACCGTAGGAGTCTAAAAACACATTAATGCAAACTTATGGCTCGGGGGAGCTGTCAGCAGCAAATTTGTCACGCTTGAGTCTCTGTTGACTCAACTTGGCTTTAAAACTCTAAGTCTTAAGCGACTTTTTTAGCTTTGTAAAAGATCAATGCAAATAACCTGGTAACTATAGTCCCACTCAGACAGCTCAAATGTCACAATGACAGCTTTGTAAGTTGCAATCACACATCAAACGGGAAAAGACGTGTACACACCCGAGCCCCTTTTGGCCCAACAGGCCCTATTGGACCAGGTAAGCCCTGGAAGAGAAGAAAAAGAGAGAGAGGCTTCAAAAACAGGCTTAAGATTTAATTAACACTCATCATTAAACAGACAAAATGGAATCAAAATGAATAGCTTGTTTCTTTTAATAAATATCCAAACTTGTGTGCCCACAACAACAAGAACCACGATGAACTTATAATGGTCTTATCATAGACTTCATTTGTTAAACAGTTTTATATAGTTTTATGTTATATATTTTCTTCATGCAGAAAATAGAAATGGGTAAATGTTTGACAAATGAGCTTTTTCTTGATTTGGTTGGATCATAAAAAGGAAACATGGGTTTATTCGCAATGATTACTAAATAAATAATAACATTATATGAAATATTGATTCGACTTCTTTAATGGTTTTATCATGTGAGAAGAAAAGACAGTTAAGTGAAATTTTACCACAGAATGCATTTCCTGACCAATCAGACTTAAGTAATCCAAAGAAGCGTTTTATATGTTTCAGTACAAACAACTTCAATGAGCTCAAGATGTGTTAAAAACCAAAGGCTTGTGGTTCTGGATGCATATTTCAAAAGGATGGAGATTTATTCTGATTAAATCCAATACTCCATCAATGAAAACAACACAAGCATATCAAAACATGAGCAAATACATCCTTTCCTATTTCCTAATTGCATGCTGTGATTTTAAATCGCATGGGCCCACAGCTATACTGAACAAAACCCAATATCGATGCCAGGGCAACGTACTGCTAAATTAATTGCATATTTTCCACAAGCAGTCAATGAAAAACAAGGCAAAACACACACACACACACACACACACACACACACACACACATACATACACACCACACTCCACAGCAGAGGAAGATCTACTGCACCTGCCTGCCAGGATAGCCTTTGGCTCCAGCTTCTCCATCAGGACCTGGTTGGCCCTGTAAAACGAGACGAAGAGAAATGTTGGTTCTCCTAATTTATATTAAAGTACATGGATATATTTTAAAGACCACAAAAAAAAAGGTTTCTGAATATGTAAAATGCATCAATGTCACTATACTATATTTGGAGCAAAACACCAAACGATGGTTTCATTTTAAAGAAAACAGCACAATAAAGCAGAAAGTATATATAATATTAAAGGGATATTTAACCCAAAAAATAAAATTTGATTTATCTGCTTACCCCCAGGGCATCCAAGATGTAGGTGACTTTGTTTCTTCAGTAGAACACAAACCAAGATTTTTTAACTCAAACCGTCTGTTGCAGTCCGTCAGTCATATAATGTAAGAAAATGAAAATCACGGCTTTGAAAGTAAAAAAAACTATATTCAAAACCAGTGTTGTAGTCGAGACCAGCTCATTCGAGTCCGAGTCCAGATCGAGTCCAGAGAGGGTCGAGTCCGAGTCAAGACCGAGTTCAGAAAGGGTCGAGTCCGAGTCAAGACCGAGTTCAGAAAGGGTCGAGTCCGAGTCAAGACCGAGTTCAGAAAGGGTCAAGACCGAGACCAGAGAGATTGGTTAAGGTTATGGTCATTATGGTCCTGCTCCTGCCTATTGTTTACTTTTAAGATTTAAAGTGCAGCCAATCTGCGTTTAAGCGTTACCATTTCATCACTTTGTGTAACAGCAACGGATAATCTAATGCTAATTCCACTGGATGGTGCGTTTTAATGCAGGGTAAAATACACAATAGTCGAAGTTTTTTTGATTTTTACGGAGGGCATACACACAAGAGCCAACTGACTGTCCAGGAAATGTTCATGCAAAAGTGTGTATGTGCAAGGGGAAGAGAGCTGGATGAAATGCCATATAAGTTCAATGCCTTCTGTCAGACATTTTTTTGGGGGGAGATATTTAGTGTTGAGACAGTCAGTCTGTGTCTGTTTTCATTATAGAATTTAATTAAACGATATTTGGTTTTTTTCTGTGACCATTTTAACCTAAAATCCTGCCATCCGCCTGTAGTGATCCCGCTTTCCAGAAAGCCACATTGCTACATTATTTCTCTCAACTGTGTTATTTTTACAAAGTAGGATATCTGATAGAAGCGAGCGGGGCGGGCGGGTCAAGGTGTGGGAGAGAAACTGGCGGGAGCCGGACTAAAAAGTGGACTTCTGGGCTGCGGCCGAACTAAGCATTAGCTGATGCGTAAAATGTATGCATATACTACAAGAAATTATGAGTTCTTAATCTTACCTTTCTTTGTGCTTTCGCTCCACATGTCGATGAAAATTGGAAGTTGTTCCCTTTGCCTCGGTGATTGATGTACCACAGAATTTGCATATCCCAGAATGTTTCTTTTTTAGAGTCTTGCTGCATACAAACTCTTTGTGGTTCTTATATGCAAACTGAATTATGCTTGATGTAACAGACATTTTTTTTTTTTTTAATCCAGCTGCCTCTGCACTAACATTACGCTAACGTCTCACGCAGGCCCGGATTTATGGGTGGGCACTGGTGGCCCGCCCAATCAGATTAATAAAAACAAATCTTTTTTTTTTTTTTTTTTGTAATTTTAATAATAACGAATTAATAAATAATATAATATTAATAGTTTCCTGAGGACATTTAAGGCTGGCCACACGCTCTCAGTGCGCGCACTGACTTAGTGGCTTAATGCCACTGTTACACTGTGAAACACACATACTCCGTGTTTGCAGTGTGTGACTGATCCACGAATGTAGGCTACCACAAACACATACTCACTATTTGTATTTCAAATCCAGAAGTTATCAGACACTTTTATAAAAAAAAAAAAAAAAGGTTTGTCAGCATTGCGATTCTGTTCGTACATATACACTCTTTAATAGACGTTTTAACAATTTAAACAACGTATTATTCAGCGCTACTTATATAGATTTATATATGAAGTTGCTCAAACAAGTGGTAAAATATTTAACCATGTAGTACTTTTATTAAAATCGCAAACATTTTATGGCATGTCACAAATAAATAGTTTTTTCACATATACCATGAATGAGACGAGAGTTGTTCATTATGTCGCCTTGTTGAAGTAAAAAAAATTTCATTGCTTTACCCTGGTCCTAAAGTAAAAAAAGATGACTGTGTAAACGCATTTATGGTGAGATTATTACATTTTCATTTCAATCTGCGTGCATCACATCAGAAATACATCGGTGCGAAAACGATCTCTGCACTGCACCGCACATGGAACGGATCGCCGGACCGCGTCCGCGCGCTGTGTGAAAGCTCTGTAATACGGAGCCCGGGAATCAGGTGTATTTGATTAAAAAACCAGAGGCCCCTCCGTATATTCACCAGGCCCACCTATTAATGACGTTCTGTATCCGCCACTGGTCTCACGTCACAAGAAAATCAAAAGTCATTCGATGTGTCAATCATACATCAGTTTAAAGAAACATTAACATACAGTTATAATAATCATGAAATATTTTTAATGGGACTCGAGTGGACTCGGGCATGAGTCCGATTCCTAATATGTTCGAGTCCGAGTCAATACCGAGTCCAAATGCACACGAGTCCATGACAAGACCGAGACCATTAAAATACGGTCTCGAGACCGAGTCCAAGACCGAGTCCGAGTCTCGAGTACTCAACACTGTTCAAAACACAAACAAAACCAAATTAAACACTGCGGCTTGTGACGATACATTGATGTGATACCATTGACACTCTTTCTACAATCTCAATTAGGAGTGTCAATGGTCCATTTGAGAGATAGGTGGCGGTAATGCACTTCTAAGTCTGTGATCCGCTGTAAAGCAAGAAGAAGAAGAAGACGCGTCATGCACCTGCTGTTGAGAACATGGTGAATTGGAGGTAAAAAACAACATAAATACTGTTCAGTTTCTTGCACAGACCAATTGTTTTTTGATGTCTTTACACTTCACTGTATCTTCACAAGCCAGGTTTAATTTGGTTTTGGTTGTGTATGTTTTTTTGACTCTCAAAGTCGTGATTCCCAATCACTTCCATTATAAGACAGACAGACTGCAAAAGTTTGAGTTAAAAATCTTGGTTTGTGTTCTACTGAAGAAACAAAGTCACCTACATCTTGGATGCCTGGGGGTAAGTAGATAAACAACACATTTTCATTTTTGGGTGAACTATCCTTATGAATGTGTCTAATACTTTTTGAACAACTTAATATTTGTGTTTGTGTGTGATATTTGATTTCCAAAGGAAGCATAAAACATGTAAAATCTGTTTGTACCCAGAGGAAAGAAGAAAATGAACTCAAACATTTCTCATCAAATTCATCAAGAGCTGCTAATCATATTCATGGTATAGCTCTTGCTCAACTCATTTTGACTATTTTTACTTCTCCCAAAGAATTCTATGGAAGAATATTTGATGCTCAGAAATTAAATTACTAAGAACTCAAGAACTCACTTTTAAAAGTAAAGTTTGTCATTGTTGATTTCTTTCCTATACAACCAAAAGAAAAAAATGAAAAAATCTAAAAGACCTTAAAACAGAATTAGACATTGGTAAAACTGTTAAATCTACTATAATATAAAAAAGCAGTAAAAGGTGAGATCTGCCAACAAGAGCTATATTTATTCAACCAATGGCAAAGGTTTGGGGGCGGGGCTATTTGTTTGTCTGACCAAGTGCTTTCTGTAAATGTTTTCAAATAAATCATTATTTCATTTAATTCTGTTTAGTCATGCTAGGCTTAGAGATTACACGCTTCACATTTCAGGCTCTTGAGTTATGAAAGAACACACTCTGATCTATAAAACTTTCCTGTGGGTATGAGCGTCTATCTTTCCCCTCTCTAAACTTTTGACTTGAGAGGACGGATCACCTTAAAAAACAGAGCTTTAAAAGGACTTTTTCTTGTCATGTATGTTATATTACTTTCATATTTTAAGAGGTAAAACTCTCCAGGGTTTTGACTGATGAGAATATCCTCACACTTTGAGTGTTTGTTTATGTGCTTGTTTTTTCGTGTAACAGGGTTTGTATGTCTGCATTACTCACAGGTTCCCCAGGAAGGCCTGGTGATCCTGGATGGCCTTTTTGTCCCTGTTCACAAAGAGGACACATGACGGTTTAGTAAACACTTAGTGATTTACACGCACATACACACAAACTGAAACAACATCGGACAGAAGTCTACAAACCACTTTCTAAAAGAGAATACGCAAAGACACGCCCACAAATACGCATCTCCTGCGGTGAGTGTGCATTTGACAGATCCATCATTAACCCAATCCATCTGTAGTCAATAAGCTAAAGCAGGGCAATATTTTCCACACACATCTTTATGTTGAACAAAATGCGCATCTGCACATGTGCATTTGCAACATATGTGAGCGAATGTGTGTGTGTGTCTTACAGACATAAATGTTTTCCTGCTGGAGTCAAGCTCCTACGGCTCAACATTGTGCTGACTTCAGCAAGACATCGACACAGAATGGAAAATATGCATCAAAGGTGGAGCAGAGCAAGAGACGGATTTGAGGGAGCACTATAGTACAGTGTGAGACCTCACGAGTGCGCCAGTAGACAGACATGAAGAAATGGATAAGCTATGAGAATATTTTCCATGTTGCATGTCAACCACACTTCTGAATGGAGTGTTTTACAGCAGTGAGAACATGAACTGATCTGGAGCTGCTTACTAGACAGACAGTTAGAAAAATATGACAAACAGACCGAAAGTAGTGTGAAGTACCATCATTCTCAAGAGAAATGTACACAAGAACATACACCTACAATACACACACACACACACTCTTCTCTGCCAAACCAGTGAAATCCATTCTGTCACACTCTGCGTCTGAGAGATGTCTGGTTCTTCCATTACATTTGTTTGTGGGAAACCCAGCTCTGATTCCTGCCTCTACCTCCACATTCCAGCAAACAGCCACACACATGTACCACTGATCTTTGTTGTATGTTTGCAAGTATTTAAACAGTTACAGTATATATACAGTGCACTGATAACAAACTAAAATCTTTAGTTAGAATTTGAAAAAGAATCCTTTTATGTCAGAATAACTTTAAAAAAAAACATAAAATATCTTGTAAACTTGCTGAGCAGTTGTGTTGTTTATGCACTGTCTATCTGTCCAGCTCTAGAACATTTTTTATGTTTACAGTAGAATCTGTGTTAAAGGTTGCACTGGATCAGCTGCTTAATTTGTCTGGCCCCTCTGCAGAATCACAGGCTGGTTTCGTTTATTATTGGATTCCATCACACTCGCACTCATCCCTTCATTCACTCGTTCATGACACGCTGCTGTCTGTTTTTCCAGAGGTTCTTCTCTACATTCTGATGCCTCTTTTTCTAACCACAGACACGTAACACAAAGCACATGGACCACCACGCGTCCTGCCAGGTTTTCACATGCACACACACTGAACCATATGTACTGACATGCCACTAACAACTCATTTCAATAATCAGTTCATGTCAATTAATTCAATAATTGGATAAAGAAAGAATAATAAAATACAATTACATTTTAATATTTAAAAAAGCATGCTATTTCACACCCCAGATCTTATATACAGTATATCTGCGTGCGTGCATGCGTGTGTGCGTGTGTGTGTGTGCAGCATCATAATTTGTTATTATACATAAGTAAACAAGAAAGTCCTGAAATGTATAAATATTACTGGAAATGCATGCAATATGCAAATGTATGAAAATTATCTGCTGAATAGAACTCTTTTGTTTTACAGACAAATTATTGTTTGATGCTGATGGCCTGTTCATTTGTCATCTTACCTACTGTATATCCATTTATCTGGTTAGTTGCATTTCAATATTTGCATTGGGTCTAAACTGGCTATATGCATGAAGTGCATAAAGAGTTGATGACAATGTTCACTGACAACTACGTTTATAATTGACTTTGGTTGTTTTAATTAGTTTTTGCTGCTCTAGACATAACATATGCATGTTCACAAACAAAATGTTTAAATGTTGGATTTTCCAGAGATCCCTCTGCTAGATCACACAAACACACACACACACAAAGCTGAAAGTATTATTGCTTACACTAAAGCACCTGGCAGAGGGTATTAACTTACTATAATCATGCACAGCTGAGAAGTGCCACACTAATGGTCATCACAAAGAAAGTTTCTCATGGTGAACGACTGTACGACCCTCAACAGCCTTGTTTGACGTATGAGTGCGTGGAGTATAAAGGAGTGATAGACGACTCATTGGGGATTCCCTCTGATGTTTACATTGGGTTTCCACAGCAACAGGAGACACAGTGAGGCAGAAGGAGTGGGAGCCTTCCGAGTGTTTGTGTGGGTCAACGGCAAACATCTGCGCTCATGTCACCCAGCAAGTGTACAGCAACATTAGTGTTGGGAAAAAATGAAACAATGGAGAGAATGATTCAAGCATTTCAGAATATCTTACCTTCCGGCCTTCCGGTCCGACTAAACCAACAGGACCAGACAGACCAACGTCTCCCTACAAACACAAACGGTAAACATGAGGCACAGGATCCCATAGAGAGCAGATGTTGCAGCTGCATCTTTTCACATGTTTGCATGTTCTGAACCATAACTATGTTTTGGCCGTTGCTCACACTGGAGTACGTGAATTGAAACAAGTGTATGTGTTTTCTCACTTTTTCTCCTTTTGGTGCCTTTCCAGGAGACAGTCCAGGGTCTCCTTTCTTCCCCTGAGAGAAAGAACGACAAAACAAGAGACAGAGTTTAAATCGTCTGAAGAAAATGTGAAACTTTTTTTTACCGTTTCATCATACAAAGCCCAGTCGTTTAAAGATGCTAATCAGATCAAAGAAAGAATGTTATTAATCCGTTTAACGCTTTATATTGCACAGTAATTACGAATATGTGTGTGCATGGTCATGTGTGTGTCGCTGACAGAAAGAGAGAGAGAGAACACATGTGATGTTTGACTCCAGGCCGTTGCATCTTAAACAGGTTTGTCTTCAAAGGCCACTTGAAATAATTAAACACAGAAAGCAGAGGGCGTCCAATCACACAAACACACTCCCCGCTGGGCTTCCCGGCTGTTTACCACCTTTAGCATTTAAAGGAATAAAAAAGGCAGACCAATCACACACCAGGACATCACACGCACACCTAACATGGATGCATGTTTAGCGGTTTTGGTTAATAACCCGTGTGTAATACTACAGCTATACTTCACCAGCCAAACGCTCATTTCCACATCATGGGAAAGACTTTCCACTACCCGCTGAGCTCCGATAAATCAAAGGGTTTGTGTGTGTGTACATGTGTGTGCCTGTGTTTCCAAAACCTTGTCTGCAGGGTTTTGTGGACAGCCCAATAGTACCGGCAGGCGGTGAGATGATGAATATAACAGAGGGCCAAACACAGGAAGAAGAGCAGAACAGTACACAAGTGTGGGTGAGTTGGTTTTTACCTTCAACCCTGGTGGACCGGGTCGACCTGGCTTGCCATGTGGTCCTGGGGGTCCCTACAGGAAACGACATACAAACAATACACACATTAGGAATGAACGATTAAGAAAAACTGAATGCATTTAATGGTTCACCTACTGACTGCAGAAACCGCTTATTCACCCCTTGTGGCCATGCTGAGAATGCAACTTCATTATGAACTGTTTTCTATGATGCATGGAATTAATCTCGTCTCGTTTGCTGCTTTTGCGTTCATATGCTTGCATACTTGAGTATGCTTCGGGCTTTATGTGTTTACAGTGAATGGATCTGAAACAAAAGAAATCGATTCTTAGCTCCATTTGACTTTGACCTTTCATGCGACCCTGACCGTGTTCTTTTTTAAACGACTTCCCACCTGAGGTCAGAGGTCACAGTGAGGGTCAAGGTCAGTGGGTGTTATTGGAAACAGTCCATAAATAAGCCCAACAGATCGAGTGATACCATGCATGAAAAAACTAAAACCAAAGCAATGCATGTGTGTAAAAACAATAGTGTGTGTGTGTATTTGTATCATGGCTGTGTTATATTGAATATATTGATTACATCGAATATGTTGTTGCTAATACAAAGTTTGGAGTCAGTAAGATAATTATTTTTTTTTACTTTTATTAAACAATGAAGGATTAAACTAATAAAAAATGACATTTTATATTTCAATTCAATTTTGAACTTTCTATTTATCAAAGAATCATGGGAAAAACTGCATCATGTTTCCACAAAAATATGCGGCAAGCACAACTGTTTTCCAAATAGATAATAATCAGAAATGTTTCTTGAGCAGCAAATCAGTATATAATAATGATTTCTGAAGATCATGTGACACTGAAGACTGGAGGAATGATGCTGAAAATACAGCTTTGCATCACAGGAATAAATTACATTTTAACATATATTTAAACAGAAAACGTTTATTGTAATAATACTTCACAATATTACTGTTTTTACTGGTTAATTATCAAATAAATGCAGCCTTGGTGACATAAAGAGGATTCTTTAGCCAGTTACTAGGAAAAAGCTAAGATTGAGGAGAGTGCAAAGAAAGCGCAAAGTGTGTAGGCTACCTTTCCTGAAAGTCATCTTTGTTCTGACAAACACACACACACACACACACACACACACACAAATAACATACACATTTAACATGAAAAGGGTGCCGGCTGAACAAAGCCTAGCAGTCAGACTTTATAACACATGCTCTGAAATACTTAACACACACACACAGCAGTGTGACCTCACGGCGGACCTTTGACGCATGCACACTACATGATGACTGCAGTTGCCGTCCTGTCAACAAAGGTCAAAGTTCAAACAAAGTCTCGAGGCTCTATGGCTCTCTGTTTGATTGTGCTAGAAGATTCCTCACAAGGAAAAGACCACCAAAAAATGATCTAAAATACTTAAAACAGCAGCAGAATTTTTTTTTCACTTAGTACCTGCTCACCTTAGAGGATGCAAAACATTTAGTTGTGTAATTTAGTTTTTTAACTTAAAACATGACTTCAGAAATCAGTTATGTGATCACTTTTCAAAATTGTTACATGGAATATAATGTACATTTTTTTGTATTTGATTTATTAAATTATTTATTGATTGTATTATAAAGCTGTATTTTATTTATAATTTTTTTTGATATTACAAAATCCTGCCCAGGGCTGTAATATTTTTGACATTAACATAAATTATTTATTATTAATTGCAAAATATTTAATGAAAGAGCAAAATAATCTGTGTCGAAGTGAAAGAGACAGACACACTAGAAAGAACCAATAAAGCACAAATACACTGAAGTGAACAGTGCGTGAGAGATTTTATAAGGCACTGCATTTTACACACTTCCTGTTTATATCTGAGGTTAAAGGTCAATTGCTCTATTAGTCTAACACACACACACACACACACACACTCACCCGAGGTCCCCTCGTCCCTGGCTGCCCTGGTTTCCCTGGAGGTCCCGGGATTCCCTACGAAACACAAGAGTGCTCTTATGAATCAAACACACACTCACTGTACAAGTGAGCACTTATAGTGCTGCAAGACTCTGTTTAAAAACTAAACACAGCTAAGAAGAAACCGGAAGTCAATCGAGGGAATTTCCTTTTTCTGATAATGAGCTTTAGACTTGCAGAAGACCTGTAGATCCTGTCTCCCACTGTGTGTGTGTGTGTGTGTGTGTGTGTGTGTGTGTGTGTGTGGTATATATATATATACATATTAATTATTTTATTATTATAAATGATAAGTAATATTTTATTTATGTACTTTATTAAATATTAACCAAACATTTTACAAATATTTTTATTTTTAAGTAATATTTACTGATTAATATAATCTGTTTATAAAATATTCACAGAATGTTTCATAAATATTTAAATTTACATTTTCATACTACATGTTAATAATAACTACATGAAATAAATATTTATAAAATTAAGATGCATTAATATTAAATATTTTGAAAAATATGTGCAAAATATTTTATTTAGAAAATGATTAATATTTAATTTACTTATATAAACATTTCTAAAATAAATCTAATATTTTATAAATTAATATTAATAATAATACATATTTCTGATTAAAATAAATTACTTATAAAACAAATAAAACGTACATAAAATATATTAGCAAAACATTTCTTCAATAGTATTATTAAATAAATTATTAAATTATAGTATTTCATCAGAATATATTTGCAAAATACTTGTTTCTGAAATAATGTGCACCACATAAAAAAAGTAAAACAAGTTGTGAATGGGTTCTCATGCAAAAAATTTCATTAGTCACTATTTTAGTAATAAAAATTAAACATTTCAATCTACTTGGGAAAAACATAGATTGGTACAAAAAAAAAAAAAAAAAAAAAAAAAATTTTAAGCCATTTCAGAGCATAATAATACTTTACTCAAATGGCCGAAAATAGTGGTTTTTCAGCTCTATGACTGAAGCTTCTCTGTCCTCTACCCCCAGCGCAGGATGAAAGCCTTCATTGAGCACGAGCGGCTCTCAGAGAAGATGAGTGTGTGAGTGAGCGGCTGTGTGTTTATGTTAAGAATCTCAGAGCTCTAGAACTATGGCTCTGTTGATGGAGGGGGGGGTGGGGCTTTCTCACCCACATACATGTACACACAGCCCCCCATAAACCACTGACCACCCCGCAAAGAGTCCTGAATGAACATCCAGATACCCATCATGCAATAGTGCTTTCAAACAGTGCTCAGAACAGCATCCTACCATACTACCCTATTTAATTTTTCTGCAGTATTTTGTGCACTGTTTGACCAAATGGCGTCTACATTTGCTACTGCATCCACCAAAACAATGCTGCTTCCATTTACAGTGTGCTGAAAGAATCCAAAATAATACAAGAAGCATTGTTCATCAGTTTTTGATGAACTGACTAATTTTAAGATACTTTTGGATTAAAAATGCAAATTAAAAACATTTTATAAACTGAAATAAAGTGGAAATAAAATAAAATATTAATACTTATTTAAAAACTTAGGATTTTTTTGATGAAAAATGCAAAGTAACTCATAAACGTAACACATCAGGGTAACTATTGTAAACGAAAACTATTAAAATATTTTTAGTAACTGAAATAAACTGGAAATAAAACAACAAAATTATGACAAAATAAATGAAAATAAGAAATGTTGCCTTGGCGACTAACTGAAATAAGTGTAAGTTAAAGCACAAAAATTACTAACTGCTAATAAACAAAAGCTAAAATGAAAATAAAATAAAAATAATAATAATGAAACCAAAATAGTGGTATTTAAAAAACTATAATAATTTGGATCACTAAAATTACTAGCTGGAAATTAAAACTAAAATAAAAATAAATGAAATCTAAACAGTAAGTTAACATTAAAACAAATATAATAAAAATAACAAAATCACATGAAAAAAGTACTATATATATATATATATAGTACTTTTTTCATAAATATAAATTCAAATGAAACAAAAAATATTAATATTAAACAGAAACTAAAGTTAAACGTATATGAAACTTAAATAGTAATATAAAAAACTAATAAAAATGAAAAAGCACAATACACAAAGAAAATTGAAAATGAAAGCAAAAAATTCATATTAATAAAAACTAATATATAAATAATACTAAAATAACATTGTAGCAGTGGTGATAACGATAGCATACTACTATCTGACCCTGTTTCATGATCATTAAAAAAATTAGTATGCAGTAAAAGCACATAGTGCACAGTATTTAGTAAGCAGCAGCATTTCATTGTGAATGTGATGCGAGCAGTGTTTTTTGGGGTTATTGTGTATTTAAGTAAGGCTAAAGATACTGGATACAGCTCATTATCTTCAGGTAAACTGTGTACTCCAGCTCGGGGCAGTAAATAAGTGCAGACTTGGAGTGTGTGTGTGTGTGTGCACGTGTAATTGAGAGAATCGCCGGGTGTGCTCCTGGTTTTTTAGTGAAGTACCTGCTGAACATGTCTTTATGGTGAAGGATGGGGGCTTTTGGGTAATTATCCCGTGGTAATGACAGAGAACATTCTCTTGGGTGCTACACACACACACACATACCTGTGAGTCCCACCAAATTACACAAAGGTAACCACAGTGATGTGCAGACATAAACAGGGTCATTGTTCATCATGTGGGCTGTTTTGTCTAGAGAGTCTGAGTATGTGGACGGTCTGACCATGATGTCATCACTTACTTTGAACATCCTTGCTTACTAAACTGTTTTTTAGAGATTTGCTAGAAATCACTGCTTTTGCCCGTGTTTCTGCATCTGAAGCACCTTAAAGATGTCGCAGTCCTACTGTTGAAACATGGCTGGCTCACATTTAACACTGGTTTTGCAATAACTCACTTATCCTTATTTGTTTTTGGGTCACAGGTCAGGTGGATGCTTTTGAAATTTGGTCTCTTAAACAAGGTGGTTCCAGAGTTTCCGATTCTGTTTGAAATCCCATGCCTAGTTTTCCATGGATGGATTAGGATTCTCTGCTTGTAACGTTTGGGGTGAGTGTTTGGGTGATTGATAAAATGTTCACGACCCAGCTTTAAAAGCAATGGCTTTCAAACTCAAAGTTATGCAAGAAACACTAACATGAGAGAAGGAAGAATTCACATGCACAAATGTTTATAGAAACTTCACGGCAATCACAACACATACAATAGAAGCTGATCTGTTTACATCATTTAAGGAGCTTTCGATTCACTTGGAAACTGTTGAACTGTGTTTTTGTAACCAGTCTAAACCAATATAAGTCCACCAAAAAGATATCTTTCTATTTCTACCACCATTAAAATAATTTTCAAGGTGAAGGCTGGACAGTCAAACATGATTGTTGTGCTTTAAAACATTAACAAAATAATTTATAATGAAATGTAAGATTAGTTTTTTTTAAAGACATTTATAAAGTATCACAATATTTCCATTTCAAATACAGATTTTTCTTTATATTAACCAAAGAATCTTGTATCATGGTTTCCACAAAAATATAAAGCAGCATGACTGTTTTCAACATTAATAATAATAATAAATGTTTCTTAAGCAGCAAATCAGCATATTAGAATGATTTCTGAAGATCATGTGACACTGAAAACTGGAGGAATGATGCAATAATGCAATTAATTAAATTTGAAAATATATATATAAAAAAGTTATTTGAATTACA
>NC_068391.1:3295674-3535674 GCF_023724105.1 Carassius gibelio | reverse complement strand
GTGTGTGTGTGTTTCACAGCTGAACGTGCAGAAAATGACTAATGTATGTGTCAAGTATCTCTTGAGACACATAAACACTTTGCAAGCAGATTTAGAAGAGAAGAAAACTAGTGTATGTCTGTGGGACTAACTTAGTAATAAAAAACTTACTTAAAATAATTTAAAAAATGATTTAACTATTTCTGACTTTTAATTCTCACAATTCTGAATTTATATTAAAATTCTGACCTTTTTTCATCCAATTTGGAAATAAAAAAGTATAAACTGTCAGTTTATATCGTGCAATTTTGAGGAAAAGTAGAAACCTGTGAGGTAAAACGTTGCAATTACCTTTTTCACTCATTTATTCCATGCCGGGAACAAACTCCCATTCAAACTTGACCGCAGAAATGAGTCAATTCAGACTAAACTTCCATTCCAATTTGAAAAACAATCAAATAAAATAAATACTCATTATAATTAGTTTACATAATATAAGATTATAGTCAATGCAATTCAAGTAAAAGTGTATTTGTGGTGTCAATAGTACATTAAGCTCTCAGGTTTCCCTCTTCCAGGCCTACACAGTTATTTAGTGAGTGGAATTTTCTCAATGGTAGCAACCACATGTACACACAAATGTGTAAACTCACACACACTAACACACACTATGTACACAGACGACTAAAAAGCCCCATCCTTGCATACAACAACCCTTCTCTTTCTTTCTCTTACTTCAGTAATAGAGTAGTGGAAAATTCCTTCTGTTTGACACACAGTAATGGACATTGATGAGGAAGAACCTGACCCCTGCTCCACAATACCCTCTCTCTCCATTTCACTCAAACACTTAGAGCCAAAATACAAGTTTGTGTTCAAATATTGGAGTATTTAAGCATATTATGAAGTAGACAAGTACATATCTCTCACATAGATGCTCCTAAATGATTATATCCCTGTCAGGGCGTGAGTTGGCGCAATGTAGGGCGCACCCTGGCGGTCAAAGGCGGAAGCGCAAGGGATCCGGCTACAGGCCGCTGACAGGAAGTATAAGGGCCGTCAAAAACAAACGAACAGCGGTAGAGAGTGCAGACAAGACCGCACATGATGCAGCACACACATAAAAATAACTATGAAACTGATAGTTGATCGGTTAATTTCAGCAATGCTAAAATAAAAAGCTATGACACGAAACAGCTGTTGACAGTACTGTGTATCACTGCGCACTTCAGTTTACACCTCAGGGACTAGATCTTTTAGCGGAAGGATAGTACATTTGCTTAATATAATTAGGTTTTATGGAAAATGAATATGATATGATGTGTATAATTGAACAGCATCCCCACACTACAATTTCTGTTTCACATTCAAGTTTCCTAAAAGCTGTTCAAGCGCTTCATGTCCAAGAGTGACTTTCGTTTTTTATTCATCCATCTTAAGAGATATTGTCTAGCTTTCCTGCATCAGATTCGTGCAATGAATTCGGTTATATATATATATATATATATATATATATATATATATATATATATATATATATATATATATATATATATATATATATATATATATATATATATATATATATATATAATTTATTTTTTTTAACTGACATGAACAAACATGCAAAGAACAAAGTCAGAGAAAACTCACTTTGAACTTTTTTAAGTGCAGGCACAGGTTTCAGGGACCTTCCATGAATCTTAGTTTATGATATTATTTACCACTGGCGCATGGGACAAGGGGACAACCCTGTCCCCGCCTCCCTGTTTACATTTCATAACATTCATTAATTTTTTTTTTTTTTTACAATTTAATTCATTCATTTATTCGAGATGCATCCACTCGCGCCACTGGCATCCGCGCCGCGGTTGTGGGTTTGAGGAACGGAAGTCTGTGCGGTTTGCATGGTGATGCTCAGTTGCAAATACAAACACACACACACAAACACGAAAATTGAGGCTATATGAACAGAGGCGTCCAAAAAAACGTCCAAGAATTCCTTGGAGTTTCCACGAGCGCACCTCGAATACTCAACAGCCAAGAACCTAGAGTGCGTGTCTCAAGTGCCTAAAAGAACACCGGAACCGAATGATGTTCACGGTATTAACGGTTCTTGCACTCTGCCGCTACACCGGTACTGAATCACAACGCGACCAGTGTAGTCCGATTCAACGAACCATGCGAGTCGGTTCTTTTAAGTGAATAAAAAACACTTGAATCTATGGAAGCGGCCACTGCAAGAATGAATTGCAAATCACTGTTGAACAAGGACCGATTGTAAGAGGCTAAAGACAACATGTAGATAAACAAACAAATGCAAATTCTGTTTAAATAACTGATATTTTAAAATTCATTAATAAATCAAATGTCAACAGGTTGGTTAAAAATAAATATTGGAATGCATGCCAACACTCAAATGAAAACAATCATTAAAAAGCGAGACATGTAGGCTATTATAAATCTGAAATAATGTTATTAAATAGTAATTTAATTTATTTCTCAAATGCATTAACAAGAAATGGAACCATATAGGAACCGGAATCGTTCATAAGAGTGGGGACCATTGCCATCCTTGTTGACAAATAAATAAATAAATAAATGAACCCAAAGACCTTATTCACAGTCAAGACCATTTGCTCTATGTCTGTGCACATAAGGTTTGTATGTAAACTGACCTTGGAGTTCTTGGACCTCTCCAGAAACCTATGCTGCCTGCGCGTAATGATGGTAAAGAGCTGGCTCGAGCGCATCTCTGCTGGTACACCTGGACCCTTTCAGTTAAAGATCTGTTTCTGTTCAGTTCTGAACGCTGGCCAAGCTACACAGGTAGAGCAGCGCGCGAACAAGCGCCCATTCACCCGGCACCAACAAACACACACAAACCCGCGCGCCCTGCGCAAACATCCAGCCACCAAGCGCTCTTTGTGCCCGGTGTCACCGGGGAACGGAGGTAGCCGACCTGCGCGACTGTTGGTACCTCATATGAGGTAAAACTGAAACTTACTTTGCCACCAGACGAGAGGTTCTGCGGACTCTCCTTCGGGTCGCTAAATTCATTTGTATTCATTTGTCCCGGCAGTCAAAATCCTGATCCGTTAATCTGCGTGACCGCGTCGCTGCCCGAGAGCGCGAGCCGTCGTCTCATGCATCGGATAAACCGTTGTGCGGAACCACCATAAATCCCTTCCTTGGAGCGACGGGAATAATCCGCGGGCGATTCTGTCCGGTCCTGCCCGGGTGCTGTAGGCATTTATGCCGGGTTGGCAACAGCTACAGCGGCTCCTGGATGTTTGGTGCTTGGGGGGTTTGACGAGTCAGCAGTGGAAGTTTCATCCTTTTTCCTTTTTTAAATAGCAGTTTGGAGAGCAGCTGTGGCGAGCGCCGGGTGTCGAGTTTCACGGCCTCCGTACATAACGCCCCTTGTGGGAGGGCACACCGGGGCACCTCAGACCCTGCCAAGGTTAGGCTAACAATGGGCTTTTCACACTTCAAGATGTTAACCCAGGGTCAATTTTAAGACAGGATTAACTCTGGACTGTCTTGATCTAGGTTTCAAACTGTTCATGTTTGGCATTCCAGAATTGCTTGAAAAGACACAAACAAGCAAAACAAATGTTAAATTTTTATTTTATTACACTTTATCTATTTGCATATGTCAGTCAATTACAATACATATTTTTAACCCTTTCCACTCAGATGCATGTTCTGGATTTCCAGATTAATATTACAAGTTTAGACGTTCATCCTGCACACAGTGGAAGAAATGTAAAATACTGGTGCAATGTGTAAATAATGCAATAAATTAACTGGAAGGATATCTATCTATCTATCTATCTATCTATCTATCATGGCCTATTTGGTGGGTGGTCTTCCATTAAAAATACTTAATAGTGTGTTTACACCCAGTTTAATAGACAATTAATATACAGAAAATATGATTGATTTGACTAAACTGAGAAAAGCTGGAAGTGAATAGTGAATATCATTGTCTTCTGTAGAGCTGCTTTGCAACACTGAACTCATTTAAGCTGAATATTGTCTTCTATAGAGCTACAATTGAAAAAAAAAGTATTTTTACAAATTGATGATGATTTGCAACATAGTGTAAATATTCAGCTATTGCATAAACTACTAAAATATTCTGACAACTGACAAATATTCACTGGAATAAAAAGTGACAACTATCCTGGTCTTCCCTATTTTAAAAAAACATTAAATTGTTGGACAAGTGCAGCATATAAATGAAGCAACTTCTGATTCCACATCTAATATAGTATTGTTTCTTCAAATTTAGAAGTTAACCTGAAATCAAAACTGAACCTAATTACTTTTGGGGCTGATTCATCGCTCTTCTAAAGAGATTGGATGTCTGTTTCAGTTTCAGATTCTACACCTTTTCTGACACTCACTTCTAGAGTAGGGCTTTAACCTAAAAAAGAGGTGCTAAACTCAAATGAAGAGAACTAAACTTACTTAACCTTGTGAAAAACCTTCAAAACAACTAAATTCCTGATTGCTACCTGCAAAGCTCTGAAATGTGCTCTGTGCTAAATAATTTAACCATGAAGAAAAACAGCAAACATTATCAAGCATTCAGAGTTTCTGTATGGCTTGTTCAGAGGAAAAACAAGTCTGAAAACTTACCACGCAAAGCATTTCCTCTAATTATGTGCACTTTGGATGCGTAACCACCACTTAAACCTGACAATTTGCCATTGGATATTTAGCAGCGTGAATTTAGAGCTTACATAAGTCACTGTAAAGATACAGATTCGGATCTAAATATGGGCCACACACCCACATCCAGACCAGCACACGTCCCGCCCTGTAAACGCAAGCGTATTTCTCCTGTACCACACACTCTCTGCTGCCCGTCAGCAAGAGTGTGTTTTCCCCTCCATCCATCGCTTGATATTCTTTGATGACTCGAAGTCTGCATCATTTGTTTGGTTGTGTATGTCACCAATAGATCATGAAAACACACTAAGCAGACAGGGATGAGGCCACACACCGGGATACAGTAAGATTGAAGCTCCACGTGGTTCACATTAATCCAGACACATGAAAATCGGATAGCTGATCGGTATATATATATATATATATATATATATATATATATATCTATATATATATATATATACACTACATATACTACATATATATATACACTATATATACACTACACACACATACGTATATATTTTAAGATTCTTAAACTCCTAAAATACCTCATATTGAGGCTATAAATATTTTTAAGGGAACGGATCAAAAAAACTGAAAAAAACTGTAATATTGTTAAATATTATTGCATTTTTAAATAATGATTTTCTGTTTTAATATACTTTAAAATATAATTTATTCCTGTGATGTGCAGCTGTATTTTCAGCATCATTACTCCAGTCTTCAGTGTCACATGATCTTCAGAAATCATTAATATACTGATTTATTTTCAATTTTGCAAACAGTTGTGCTGCTTCCTTTTTAATTTTATTTATTTTCTGAACCTGTGATAATTTTTCTGGATTTTTGATGAATAAAAAATTCAAACAAAACAGCATTTATTTAAAACAGAATAATTTTGTAATAATACAGTATTGTTCAAAAGATTGGGGTCAGTGCTTTTTTTCTTTCTTTCTTTTTTCTTTTTGATAGAAACTAATACTTTAATTCAGCAAGGATGTGTTAAATTGCTAAGAAGTGATAGTAAAGACTTATATTATTATAAACTATTTCTATTTTAACTATATGCTGGTTGTATATTAACATAAAATCCCAAAAATTCCATTCAATCGAACCTCAATCTCCGTTTTATCAAAAGCAGGAGACTGTGCAGTGTGCATGTGTATAAAACAAAGAAATACAGATTACATTACTGAAATAAAGCATGTGTGAACTGTTTTGGCTGTTTTTCTGTGTTTTTGAACAATCTGTCATTACTGTGGCAGAAGTGTTGCTTTTGTATTCAAACATCTGTGTAACCTTCTCTGATACACTGTTATTCTTATATCTGAGAATGTTAAGACCATGTCCACAAATGTGGCTAATTTGTCCTGCTAATCCTCTTTATGAACTAATCCATCATCTCACACGAGCCATTTCCCCATAGTTCAAAGGTCATGGGACGGCTTCTTCCAGGCTCAAACGTGACTGGAATACTGCCATGCTGCTTACTGCATACTGAAAAGTGTACAGTAGTAATTGGGGTCAGTAAGATTTGTTTTTATTCCCGGTCAGAGAGCATTTATTCAGCAAAGATCAAATTAAATTGATCAAAAGTGACAGTGAGGACATTTATACGGTTACAAAAGATTTCGAATAAGTGCTGTTCGTTTGAACTTTCTATACATCAAAGAAAAAAGTTAAATATAGAGATTAAAAAATTACCAAAAATTATCAAAATTACCTTTTTATATTGTATTGTCTGTCTATGGAAAAAACAGCATTGTGAGAATTAAACTCAGAATTCTGAGAAACAAAGTCAGAATTGCGATACTCGATACTCGATACTCGATACTTGATACTCGATGCAATCTCGATACTCTGATTTTTTAAAAATTTTTTTAACTTAGTAGTGGAAACAAGCTTCCATAGAGTGATATGTGTCCTGCCTTATATTGCCACTGACTGTAATATTCTGCAAAGTGGTGTAGACTAGTAACTGTTATTTTATTCTGGGCATAAGATCAACCTCTAGCTCATCTACAGAACGTGCCTCAGGCTACACACACTTCGAAAGCAGATACACTCACCCTATTGTCCAGGACACTTTCTTGGAGTCTCTCAATTGTGTGCTTTACACTTTAGTGTCCTCCTGTGTTTCAGTCAGGGTTATATTCAATATTGTGCTAAAATTACAGCCTAGCTTGTGTGTGTGTGAGTGTGTACCACCCAGACTGCTTTGATTATGCTCATGCTGGCCCAAAGCTGTAATTACAGTCCAAACCAAATGCTCCCAACACTACACAAATAACCCGGCCAGACCAGATCAAACGCTCCACAAGCTCACACACCATCATTATGCAGGGCACGCCCCTAAATCTGCCATGCCACGCCCTGAGCCAATCGCAGAGCGGCATCTGAAGCAGAGAAAAACATGAAATAACTCATTATAAACTCACAAACGAATGAAAGTCTTTTCCACAAATGACCAAATAATGATCCATACTCAGCAAAAACCAGCCTCAAATGACTTCAAGCTTCGTAATCATCTAAATTCAATCAACCAATGATAAATTTGACCATTTTAAGTGTTCTGAAATCT
Source organism: Carassius gibelio (assembly GCF_023724105.1). Taxonomy (NCBI): domain Eukaryota; kingdom Metazoa; phylum Chordata; class Actinopteri; order Cypriniformes; family Cyprinidae; genus Carassius; species Carassius gibelio. The sequence continues at coordinate 3,528,431 of NC_068391.1, read as the reverse complement.
TAAATGCATACAAAAATGTAGTGTAAAAATGCAATATATGCAACACAAAAAAAGGCGGTGTAAATATAGCAAGAGAGAGAAGGAATGAATTGTTAGTGGTGTTTGTCTGTGCAAACTAATAATAGCTTGCCTCAGTAAATGACATGAACTGGTCTGGCAGATGCTTTCCTACCTTTCTTATTAAACTGAGCACTAATAGATCAATCAGTGGTTCGGTAGCAGCAGGTAAATGATTTGATTAAAACACACAGCATAGTTTACAAGGAGCTGGAATGATCTCATTAATCTAAAGACTACAAAAAGCCTCTTTCAAGAGTTTGTAGATATCAGTGTTGGAGATGAGTGTCAAGATCATTAACTGACAGTGTTTGTGTTAGATAAATGATTTCTTCAAGACAGCAATGAGATAAAATAAAGACTCTTGCTGAAGTAATCCTGCTTCTCACATGTTTCTACCGAGAAAAAAAAAATTCATAAGAGATCTCAAAGGTGTCTCAAACTGTGCCAAGATTTGCCAAAATACCAGTCAGCAATCAAAAGTTTAATACAAACCCAAAACCAATTATAAGTCTCAATATGAAACATTTCTCAAATAATTAGAGCTGCTATCAACACCAACATTTTATTTCTCAGTGTTTTTTTTTACTGATTTAAGGTTGATTTTATTATGCAGGATATGAGGAAAAACTTCACCCTAGACCAAGACCTATTTAGTTTATTATATTAATAAAGAAATGTATCATTAATAATAATGATAATAATAATATTAATAATACAATTAATTTATAATAAATTATAATAATTATAATTTAAATATTTTATGAAGTTATAAACAAATTATTTAATTTTATTTAATTTAATTTTAATAAAAAATTAACAATATATACAAAACAAAATATATTTTTAATACCACTATTATAAAGTTAAAGAAAAAAATAAATATTAACAATTTTATTTTACAAAACAATAGTACACTTCCTAAAATGTATGCCTTGCTGTCAAACATTAAACCACAGAGCTTTTATTCTGGTGTAAAACTGCAGGGAAACCTTCAACTTTCTCTTTTGTTGACAACACATTTATAAATGATTCTCAATAATAATAATGTAAAAAAAAACATAATCAGATCTACACAAACCATTCAAATGACCTGAAATCAAAATGGCAATTGACACATTTGCTCAGTGGTTTTCTTGCTGACCAAATTCATAATTCACCAGACGAAAAATACTTGAGATGTCATTCACAGCACGAACCCTGAGACGTGCAATTTTAATATTTATGTTTACTTTAGCAAGCACCGCTAATAAAAATGAAAACAGTGAGAAAAAGATATAAAAAGGTACAAAAAAGTGAAAGCAGAAGAAAGTAAAGCACTAGATTAGACAGCAGGGTCTCCACCCTTTAACATTGGTTTCTAGTGTTTGAGAGAGAGAGAGAGAGAGAGAGAGAGAGAGAGAGAGAGAGAAAGAGACAGCATGTGCTGAAACACAAATTTCCCAATAACACACACTTTCACTCCAAAAACACACATGCTATACCCTGACAGAGATACACATATAGATGTGCCCATGCTGCAATCACACACACACACACACACACACACACACACACATGAACATACACCCATAGGCATAATTTCTAAGTGTGGTGCTCAAAACCAAAGTGTGGTTGCGTGTGCAGCAATAATCACCAAGCTGCTCTCTCATAACACCACCAGAATAGCACACACATGATTTACTCTGTCTTAACAGCACTAGAATAACCAACACACACAAACACACACATGCACTGCAGACATGTAATGTTGTACTCAATATCAGGTCTATGAATAAAGTCAGTGCGAACATGCAAGTATAAACTGCAAACCTCACAGTAATGTGATATCACAGCATAATGAGGCTTATGATTATCGTAATCATACTGTTATGTTATAAACAGAGCGAGTGCAGCGTCTGAACGTGGCCCAGATGGGTGTTCACAGATTCATATGTGCATGTGCATTCGACTCAGAGAAGACCCCTTATATTTTTAGATGGAGAATGTGATCAAAGTCGCTCTTTCATTATGTGTCAGTTACAAACCAACTTTGTTTCTCCTAACATTTCTGAGGAGAAATAAATATAGAAGCCTTGCAAACAAGTGTTGTTCTCGGTTTTGTGTCATTTAACCCTTTAAACTCTACTGTATCATATCTGATACAGTACAGAATCATGCTCAAATGTGAGTCTCAAATATGATCATAAGGCTTAATCGTTATTGTATTGCATTGCATTACAGATTTGATCATGAAACTAAGCATTTAAATATCATCTTATTTAGACTTATTATTGGGAAACATATTTTTCTCCTCCTTCATGTTCTCACTATATCATACTAGCCTTAAACAATCCATAATATATATATATATATATATATATATATATATATATATATATATATATATATATATATATATATATATAGATAGATAGATAGATTTTTTGGGTTATTATTTTATCTCAGTCTGACATTATCAGGGTTAAGTAACTTTGATGTTTCTGAATTTGAGACATGTTGAGATCTGAAACCAGATGAGGCACATGTGCGATTTCTGGAAAAATCTAAGGAGGAGACATCCAGTGTGGTCTGGGAAAAACAATTGTGATATTATTATTTTTTTTGTGAGTTTTCTTGGCTCTATGGGTGTGTGTGTGTGTGTGTCACATAGCAATTTAATGTTTTTCTTAGTAGACTAAGAAACACAAACTAGCATTTAACAGTATGAGTTCCAGTATGGACAAAAATAAGCGTGTCTGAAAGAGACAGAGACATAATTAGAAATAAAATAACTAACATTATCACCAAAGTGCACACTTCCACATTTTATACTACAGTTAGATCTAAGAAACAGATGAATTATGTGCTTATGAATGTAAAGTTTACCTGTGCACAGATACAGATACGTGTGTGTTTGCACATAGGCCTGTGTGTGTGTGTTTGTACTAAACATGCTCAAATTTGCTTTCACTTGAGCGTGAGAGAGGATCATAGGATAACTTGTATGCTGTGAAATTCCATGTTAAACACACACAGTGTACATTCTCTGGAAAAAAAAAGAAAAGAAAAAAAGTGGGCTTTTCATGTGTAATGTAAGTCTATGGGAGTTTTTGCACCGGTACTCATTTAGTGGTGCAGGATGAGTTTAACTATTGTTCAAAAGATTTTCTTTTTCTTTTGAAGAAAATGAATACTTTTATTCAGCAAGAATGCATTATACTGATAAAAAGTAACAAAAATAGACACATCTATAATGTTAGGAAAGATTTATGTAACTTTCTAATAATGAAAAAATGCACTTTTTCACAAAAATATGAAGCAGCACGACTGTTTTCAACATTAATAATCATCGGAAATGTTTCTTGCGCAGCAAATCAGTATATTAGAATGATTTCTGAAGATCATGTGACACTGAAGACAAGAGGAATGATGCTGAAAATACAGCTTTACATCACAGGAATAAATAACATTTTACAATATATTACAATAGAAAACAGTTATATGAAATGTTAATAATAATTCACAATATTACCGTTTTAACTGTATTTTTGAGCACATAAATGCAGCTTTGATGAACATAAGAGACTTCTTCCAAATTTTTTTTTTTAACAACCCCCAAATTAAGTGTGTACGTGCTGAAGTTTAATTGGATCGTAATTCTCTCACACTCAGAATAAATAGATCAGATATACAGACCAACGTCCATCCAAACTCTGTACGTCACTGGTATTCTTGATTTTATTGTAGCTGAATTACAGAGCACATGTTTGGTCTAAACTGGAAGTTTTAAAGCCCAGTTTAAGGGCCAGATCAGATAGACGTTCTCCACTATAAACTCCTTGTTTCGGGTCACACATAACAGCTTTTTAAGTGCTCAGGCACCAGATAATAAAACGTTTAACACTGTTCGCAGGAAAGATGAGAGAATGGTAGGACCGGCATGAGTGCAGTCTCTCATTTAGAGATCTTCACATGCTTTAAACGTCTATATGTCCATTTACTAGATCCTTTAACAACAGCCACAGTGAGGCATGCTGGGAAGTGTGACGCGGTAGAGGCGGAGCTTCGTGAAAACCAGTCACGCTAGACTCTCAGCACAAACACACAATAAAGAAACAACATTGAGACAACTGCAAATGCATGCTTTTGAAGGACAGTAGTATGCAGTATGTGCACAGAATCAAAATATTGGTGCGCTCAAGAATTCTGTATTTCGAGTTGGGAAGTCATATTATGGTGCTGTTAATTGAATCATTAGTATTCGTAACTGTAAAGTACATTACTATGTAACTTTGTTCATGCAAACCACAAAAAAACAAAAACATTTTCAGTTACTTGAAATAAAATAAATGTTAATGGAAATAAAATAATGTACATAAAAATGTCAACTTTTTGTGAAAGCAATATTCTAATGTTTTTGAGTTTAACTTGAAATAACTAAAAACTTAATCAAATTAAATGCATAAAAACATGAATAAAAACTATATATAAAATATATTTTTAAATATATAAAAACACTTAAACAAGTGACAAAAACATTAAACCTTTTATTTAGAAAGAAAATAAAAAATCATCAAAACATCTATTCTATCCGACATGTTTTCTTATTGATGCACTCAACACGGAAACTCGGGGCTTAAAAAAAATCCTGAATTTCTTTGTAGTGATGGTAATGTGCGTTCAACTCATACAATCTTTTAGTTAGCCAATATGTGCAGTAGCGTCTATACAAGTATTACAATCACACTGCATTGGGTTCTGTGTCCCACAGTGCAATGCACTAGACTTTACCTTCCTTTTTTCAGTTTGATGCCTGAATTGGAAGTAATATCTACTGTCATTTTTGTTTAGTCTGCCCTAAGTTAAGACATTTTACAGTGGATTGCAGCTCATATACAAAACAAGTGATTATTTATTCATGAGATGATAATTGAATGCCACTTGCTGACTTGAAAATGCAAATGCAGTCATGTGATAATACTGTAGAATACTTGTGTTTAAAACTCACTGTGTAGTGTGCAGTAACACTGCTTTACTAATATCTACAGCTGGTTTCTGTTCCTGTCATGCATGGAAGTATTCAAGAGGCATTTTTGAATATTCATGAACTCACATAGCAAACATTTTCTCTGCAAATAGGAAAATACCTAGCAGGGATTCAGTGTAAAACCTAATGATTGGCAAATGCAGTTACATGATGGGCCACTAGGGGGATTCACCCCATATTAATTGATCCTAAAATACTTTTGATCCCTCTCTGTCTTATGGAATATCTCTTCTCTTATTTCCCTCTTTCTGATGACTTCTTTCCTCATTATCTCTCGTCCTAGATCCCTGTGATGCCTGCAGTGTAAGACTTCATTCAGCTCTTTTCATACAGACAGAACAAATATTTGCCTTCGTCATTATGACCCTAAATCAACATAATCTTGTCTCTGTCTCTCTCTGCAACACACACAGAAACACACACACTTTATAAAATCAGGGCAGCTTAAGAGCGCACTGTAAAGTTTAGAAAAATAGATCTGGAGGCCATTACTGTATTTTATAATGATCATCTCTTTCTGTGTGGTTTATCAGTTACTCTCCTGACCTTTGGTGACCGTTGGAGGGTAAAATGATGATTCTGGTGTGTGTGTGTGTGTGTGTGTGTGTGTGTGTGTGTGCACAAATCAGCAGATTTCCCTTTAAACCATGTGATTTAAGGCTCACAGTATTCTATGCATGTACACACACACACACAGGCACACACACACTTTATCTATACCAGTCTATAATCACCTATCGAACCTTTCAGAACTTAATTTTACTAATAAATGAGTGACAGAGAGAAGGGATGGACAAATATATCCATCACACACACACACACTCCTGCCTCGGGGGATGAAGGAATAAACATTTCATTTCCCCTGACCAGTATACAGGACATTTTATATGATTTAAGAAAGAGTGTGTGTGTCCGATGTGGGGCTGGACAGAGATTAGGTGATTACCATTGACACACGAGCGCGGTTTAATTGGTTCTGAAGTAAGAGGCACAGAAGTCTTGTATTCTTTTCAATAAAACTCCATTGGTATGACCACTGACATTGAGTATTGGTAATGCAGTATAGATCTATATATGAGCTTAAATAAGGAATTAAAATGCATTTATAAAAATTAATTCTCATTCACATACCACCCGACTACTTAGAAAATCGTGCAGTCTGAACTCGGCTTTACTGTACAGTTGCTTTGCTCCCAAGATTGTTAAAACTCAACTCGATGTTGCTGAGGCTTTTATAGTCCTTCGTTCAATATTGGTTAAATCGTCTACTTTATAATTTGTAGGGAGGAGGGTGCAAATTTATTATTATTTTTTTTTTAACTCTTTTTTTTTTCTCCTGTTTTGGGGTAATAAAGTTAGGTAGTTAAGGAAGTATTCTTGTTTTTTTTCTGTGTAGGTAAGTTAGATTTAAAACTGAGTGATATATGGTTTTGTTTGTAATGTTGGCAATGCCCCCTCCTGAAGCCTTTTTTTGCTTTATTCCTGTAATAAATCAAATTATAGTGGATCCTTTAGTGGTTGGCAGTGTTGTTTAGGGCTGGGACTGGGATGAGAGGCTCCACCAGGACATCCTTTCATTTTGTTATGTATTCCACAATTCCCCTAGACTAATTATAATGTGGGAACGTAACCCAGGGTACAGCAAACAGGGCCAAAAACATTTTCAAGTCAATTTATTTTATTAATAATAACCAATTTTATAAGTATATTTAATTATATATATATAAAAATATGCTAAATAAACATTATAGTAGGGCTGTTTAATATAAGCTTTATGGTTAACATTTGAAAATTAAAATATTAATTTGTTTGAATAATATTAAATATTAATTTGTTAATATATATATATATATATATATATATATATATATATATATAGTCACGGTTTATGCTGCCGGAAGGAACACGGAGCTGAGGATAAACAAAATAAGGTTTTTAATATATCCAACATATGACGCACACGTAAGTAGTTAGTGAGTAGACCCGACAACACAGAACTGAAAGGACAAGGCTTATGTACAAAGGATAATGGGGAAACACAGGTGGATGGAATCACTAAATTAACAGGGACATGGAACACATGAGGAATAGAATAGACACACCTGGGAACTAATCGAACCAAACACGGAAGACAGAAACTGGGTCACAGGGGCAAAAACACACTAAATGAGTCCAGGTATGTGACATATATATACGTACATATATTACTTTTTTTTTTGCCCAATTGTGCAAACATTGCACACTGTAAAACTGAACAGTGAAATTAATCAAATGAAATTAGTTAATTCCACTGAAATAATAATGAAAGTTCATTGACCTTTATTTAAATAAGTTCTGTAAACTCAAAATTTTGTTGTAGTAAGGTGAATTTAAAATGATTGCGTTTTCTAGTTCCCAGCATGCTTTGCATCAGAAAACAAGGAAAATAAATGTAGAAATTAAGTGTTATTTTGTGTGTTTTTACACAATATTAATATAGAGGGACATAAGTTAGTACTTAAATGTTGTTATGTTAGAATTTACAAAGGTTTCTGTTATGTTGGTTTTGTAGTGTTACCGTTGTGGTGAAGAGTAGCTTGAGGATGGACAACAAAAGACTCAAATTGAGTGTTTTCCCCACATTATATGAGTTGAAAAATAGAGAATATTTTGAGTGAATTACTAGCTAATTGAGAAATATGAATATTTTGTTTTTAAACACATTTAAAATCATGACTGCCATTTTTATCAGAATAAATGCAATTAGAGTTTGAAAAAAAAATCTAATTGCAATTGCACACACTATGATTAAAAAAAATTGCCACTGGAAATGCTAATTCTCAGTGCAATTTATTGATTTCATCATTCCTATACAGTATATATATATATTTATCAGAGTTTCTGACAGTTTAACACAGTATTTTTTTACTGTATACAGAGTGCCATGAGAGGCTGTTTGACAGATCTATAGCAGACTACACTCTGAGTCCTGGAGCTGCAGTGCAGCATTGCAAGAAGGAGGCCTTTAGGTTTGGTCAGATCTCTCAGTCTGTCCGCTGGCATCAAACTAGCACAGCTGGTTAACAGGAATCTTTACCCATTCCATGCATTTACACAGGAAATGAAGTACCTAAGGCCTTCGTATACCCAGCAGCTCTCATTCACTCACAAACACATACAGTACATGGCAGCATTACGTGCTACGACTCGTGTTGGCTACAACTATTCTGCATGTATTCAGTTTGTGTTTTCTTGAGGTCTGGCGAGATGTTTTATGCCATCCTCCTACGTTTTGGGCAAAAGCGGGCACGACTTTGTAGACATTTTGGCTGAAAATGTCCCCAGAAGGTCGCTAAATATAATCTCCATTTAGGAAAAGGTTCAAATAAAAACTAAATAAAAGTAGATTTACATTTTATGAAGAAGAATGTGATTGGTACTTTACCGTGCAGAGCTGAGTGCCAGGATGTTGTTGCTGATCACTGGGGTGTTATAAAGGAGTTATAAACGAGCCAACATGCATGTGTGAGTAATTACACACAGAGGTTTAGGAACATGCATAATAGTGATGTTTGGATTGGATAAAATAAAAAATAAAATAAAATAATATATAAATTTTTGTAAATTTAGTGTGATTTATAAAAAACAAAAATACAACCTAATTTTTTTTTTCAATAATTTCAACCTTTAAGAACATAATAGTGATTAATTATTTCAAAAATATGTAAAAAATAAAACAAATAAAACAAAATTACAGAATGAATCAATATGCAAATTACATAATAAAGCACTTTCCTACATCCTACCAAACTATAACCAAATTGTAAAGGGGTACACAATAGTTCAAATAGCAATGTTTGGCTGAAATGAATGAATGAATGAATGAAGCTGTTGATTTATTTGGTATGAATAATTATATTAAAAAATACAACAAAAAAATACAGCATTATATGACCCCTTTAAAAGCTAGGTTTTGACAGGCTCATGCTCAGTTCTTATACCACTTATTATTACATCTCTTATACCTCTTTCTTCTGCTCACTCACTCTCTCTCTCTCTCTCTCTCTCTCTCTGTTTCATGTCATTCTGCATGTTCTTATTCCATTCTGAATGTCTTCTTTTAGGATGTCAGACATTCCCTCGTTGTCTCTAGTGCTGTTATTGCTGTGTGATTGTGGCTGCTGTAGACTGTAAAAAGCAACAGCAAACCATTAGCTGTACCTCAGAAATCTCTTAAGTACAGACTGAGATGGGCAGAGACTGAGACAGGAATGAGCTGGTGGGGGGTGAAGACAGAGAGAAAGTTGACCTTACACATGTAAGAGCCTGCACTCCTCCTTTGGTTGTCTGTCATAAAAAAAGAGCGATTGTGATTCACACAGTGGAATGTGAACGAGGCAAACAAACACACACACACATACTCGTCACATAAAAAAAAAATGATGGAGTCTGACCTTTAGCAATACATGCTAAATAAATTCTCACATACACATGCATGATGAAGTACTTTTAAAAAATGCTTAAAATAATAATTCACCCCCTCAAAAATATCGTTACTACATTGCTATTAAACCTGGTATGTCACATAAACCATTTTTCATAAAATGTAAATAAATAATAAATAAGTAAAATAAAATAATTAAACAATGTAAATAATAAATAAGTCAAATAATAAAAAAAAAGATCCAGCACAATATTAACATTTGCATTAACACAACATTATTTTAAAGCAGTGTTTCAATCAATCAATATTTCTCAGGCTTACTAAATATTAGTAAATAATAAATAAATTGATTAATGACACAGTTTCCATTTTTGGTTGAACTTGCATCAATACAAAATTTATTTAAAGCAATGTTTCAGTCAATAGACCTTCCTCAGATTTACTAAGTAATAGCAAATTAATACTAAGTAATATATATATATATATATATATATATATATATATATATATATATATATATATATATATATATATATATATTTTTTTTTTTTTTTTTTATATACAAGTAAAAATCAAAGTAAAGAAATGGCATAATTTTCATTTTCGGGTGAACTATTTTTTTTCTTTTTTAATTACAAGTTTTCTGTAGGCTAAACGCATACAGATTCTATAGAATCTGTTTTGTGGTTGTATTGTTTTGAATGAATATGATTTGGTTATGAGTTGTGATTGACACCTGCATGAATTCTGTAATTGAATAATATTGAGTTAAACTGTAAAATGAAGTTGTCTTTTGAGTTTGAAACGACTTCTGTAACTGCTGCATAATAATAATTGGTTACAGACATCTTTGATGTCGTACGAAGCACCAGACAATCACATTACTGTACACAACTCTCAATGCAATTTGACTAAATCTGTACACCAGATTCACCATTTTCACCTACTGCCAAGTGCCAGTAATATGATACTCGCTTTGCAGAAACTCTGCATTCCCAAACCCTACAGATCAGTCATATTAATCCATATTCTGTCATTAAGCCATCATCTCTTCATACCTGCATGTATCCAGCTCTTTATTTACCCTTCAGTCTCTCTCTCTCTCTCTCTCTCTCTCTCTCTCTCTCTCTCATGTGAATGATGTCTCTGTGGTTCGCCACAGTTTGCCCACAGGTCCACAATCTTTGAAATCTTCTGGTGCAAAAAAACAGGGGATCTGTTATGTCTGTGAGGATTCATTCAGTCTCAGTCAACACGATGACAGCTGTAATCCGTCGCTCGAACACACTTATACACCTTTCTTTCACATTACAAGCACAAATAATCAAATAACACGCACTGTGAATGGGGAGAGTGTCTGCTGCTGCCCCCTCTGGCCAAGATGTGCCACTGCAATCTGTGAGGGTTTTAAATGAAGGTGAACGGGTTCAGTACTGTGTAGAAATAAGGTCATCACACAATAATAAATAAAAATAAAGTTTTTAGCCTTGTCAAACACCATATAAAAACTCTTTCTTCATCAGTCAAGTACACAAATGGTAATACAAAAAAAAAAAAAAAATTGGAACTGAATGATTACAGTAATCATTTATGGAAATTACTTGGTACTGGTATCCAGAAATGCATGGCAAAGCAATAAAAAAAACTAAGCATACTATGGTAAATGTCCCCTCAAAACTCATAATATTACTATGGAAAATATACAAAAAATGATTAATTATACACATTTTTTGTTTTAGGAGGGACAGCTTCCTGGATGAAAAATCCATGGATGAAATCCAAAAGAACATAACAGGATGGTAGGCTACTTTGTGGTGTTTTTTTTTTCTTTGCTGTTTTTATGCATTACTGTATCTTTATCTGTGGTCTTTGGCCCGATCCTTGTCAGGTGTTACTAGGAAAAATAAACTCAACGCAAAATGAACTAGTCCTCCCAGAAATCCACAAATACTAGATCAGCTTTCATAAACGAAATCAAACCTGGAAAATATCCCTCCTGTTACGCTCTGGCAGCTGCTCTGAGTGAGACGGAGGAGCAGAGCTGGAGAGCAGGAGGGAGGGAGGTGTAATTGTAGACTGTGAGATGTATATTTTGCTGGGTGTACATGTAGTAATTATGTTTATATATACACATGTCTCCTCTGTACTCCTGCTATATTCCTGACCGCTCAGTCCCGCCTCCAGATGACCATCGCTACGGAGACAACCACACGCTTCCCTTAAAAACCCTAATGAAAGACTACACACAGAGAGAGAGAGAGAGAGAGAGAGAGCAGCACCCTTACAAAAGAAATACCATGGTATTACCATAGCTTTTTAGTATTATGGTAATACCTTGTTTTTGGACAAAACCATGATACTAATACTAGTACTTTTCTTCTACACTCTACAGTACCAATTAAATGCCATGATATCACCATATTTTCGGACAAGGTGACATGGTAATAGTTCAGAATTATGGATAGGTCGATATCAAAGTACCATGATATTACCAGAGTATTCTTTGAAGTAACTTACTTTACCAATTAAGTGATTTACATTTGTATGCAACAAAGCACTATGATAATACTATGGTATTCACTGAAGTACCTTCTAATACAGTCTTAACACTACCAGAGAAGGGTTCCTCAGCTTGTAGCAACAGCAGAACCTTGGTTCTAAAAAGAACCTTTTTAAAAGGTTCCATAAAGAACCATGATTCGAATGTGCTATGTGGATTCTTATTCTTATTGGTGTTCATATTAAGGGACAGAAAGAAAAAAAGTTATGGTATTTAGTACATGATTGGTAGAAAAACATTTCAAATTTCAAATTTATAGACATTTTAAGAAGGATGTCAAGAACTGTATGAGAGCGTGTAGTTGGACGGTTGAGCGCCAGAAAATCAATAATGAGGTTCTTCGAAAAGATTTTGTTTTACAGTTAGATAAAAAAACATAAATGCAGTAATAAAGAACCCTAAACTCTAAGAACCATTTTATTACAAAACAATATTCTAAATAGAACTCTTACTGGAATACATGTAAAGAATCACATTTTGTAAATATGTTAATCAAACTACACTGTTGTATAATTGTTGTAAAAATACTGTGGTAAGCTGCATTTTTAGGCATTATAGGCCTTAAATATAGCTTCTAAGGTGGCATTGCATGTAGAATTGCTCTTTTCAGTTAACTCATGAATCTTTTCATGTGGTTCTAAAGTGAGATATATAGTCTTTCCTCTCTGTGATCCAATGCACATGAAAAACTGAGAGAGTTTCTTATTCTTAACACTCGTTCACTTCATATATATATATATGTGTGTGTGTATGGTATACCAATGGGAAACTTTTTTTTCACAGAGAAAAGTGCCACTACGCTCACTTACATAACACTGTGTGTGTGTGTGTGTGTGCATGGATGTGTGTGTGTGTGTGTTTGAAGACTCAATTTTTCTTCCAAATGGACACTATTGATGAATGCAAATTATTTTTAAAATGTAAAGTGCTATGCATGCATTTATTTGTGCATAAATTATGTATTTGCCCGAACATCTGCTCTAAGGACAAAATGAACCAAACAAAGCATCCACATGAGGTTACTGACCTCAATACTGTCCATATTCACACGATGACATCAGTATGTCCATGTTTCAGAAACACACACGTGATCGTCTCAGTGTGTGTTTGCATGATGTCTAATACTGTCACAATAACAGATGGACAGCAGAAAACACTCTGCATCTATCCATCCATCACAATTTTCCAAAAACACGTTTCTCAAATAGAATATGTGATTCATTTCAATGAGTCAGTGACTATCTCAAATGAAAGTCTTATTCCGTTTAGTGAATTGTATTCATTTTAAAGAATTGTTTTTTTTTTAATTATTCACAGATTAATTTGAGTCAGTCAACAGTCTTCATAAAAACACTTAAAAGCAACATAAAAACATCAATTACTTGTTATTTTTGTAATGAAAATATATAGCTGCTGATCTACTTTAATTAATTATATAATTATATAGTCATTTCTATGCATATTTAGTCATTTTTGGAGGATGACTGAAAGCTTTGACAGTCCCCTTGCTAACTCATTTTGTGTTTCATAAAGGTAAATAACTGATAACATCATTTACAATTTGTATAAAGAATCACTTAAATATATTGAACATTTCATTTCAGCTCATTTAACTCTTCACATCTTCTAAATTTTCCTAATTTCTTGTGATTTGTTTGATCTGCTGCTCACTCCAAAAAAAACATTCATAAAACTGAACTCATTTAGGATTGAAGAATAATTGCCTTTCAAACCTAATAAGCAGACGTTTTTTCTCTTCTCCATATGGCAGGAAACACAAATCAAGCCAAAACAACACAAAAACACAGCCGTTCAAACATCGGCAAATAAAACTGACCAGTGAGAGAAACTCAAATAAAACAGGCCAATCAGAGAAGCATAAATACAGATTCACGGCAGCAGTGACAGTGTGTCTCAGTCTGATCCCAAAATAACTGGCCAACCCTGAGCAAGAAACCAGTCCACCCAAGAGAGACACACACACACACACACACACACACACACATGCTGTTAGAGGTTCACAACGACCAACTCTGAGTCCACAGAGAGGAAAGGGAAGAGGAGAAACCGGAGTCAAGGCTTTAAAGATGCTTTAACACATCAGGACATCCTATGCATAAGACACGTAACAAATGAAAACTCTTTAATTGTTTCTCCCTGACATGAATCGTAAAGTCTGCTGCTTTTCAGAAATATCCAATTCTTTCAGAACCGTTCTTAAATGTTACTCTTGTCTCTTAAACTCAAGTTTACCAAGATACCAAAGTCTGGGATCTCAATATAAACTAATTTCTTTTTTACAAATCCACAATTTTATAGCTCAATAATTTATGTCAACAATAGTCTCTTTTGTATCTGTTTACAATATCATTCAAAAGTTTAAAGTCAATAAGATTTTGTTCATGTTTTTGAAAGTGCTCCCCAAAGCTGGATTTATTTGATGTAAAAAACAGTATTTTTATAATTTAAAATAACTGTTTTCTATTTGAATATATTTTAAAATCGAATACATTTCTGTGATGTAAAGCTAAATTTTCAGCATCATTACTCCAGTGTCACATGATCCTTCAGGAATCATTCTTAAATACTGATTTGTTGCTCAAGAATCAATTCTGATTATGAATTGAATTTATGCATTTAGCTGACAAGAGACTAACATTTTCTCCTAACATGTGCTCCCTGGGATTCGAACGCCCAACTTTGCGCTTGCTAATGCAATGCTCCACCACTTGAGCTACAGGAACACATTATTATCTTGATTAAAAACAGTTGGGCTTCTTCATATTTTTGTGGAAACTGTGATGCATTTAAATTCCAGGAATTATTTGACAAACAAAAGTTCAAAAGAAAAGCATTAATTGAACTAGAAATCTTTTGTTATAAATGTCTTTACCATCACTTTTGATCAATTTAATGCTTCCTTGCTGAATAACTTCATTGAAATATAACTGACGCCATCAACTCTATGAGAGAGAAACTGCTGAGCAGTAGTTAAACTATTTGGTTTGCTTATTATTTTGAACTTTAGAAAACTTGTGCGTGTTTTTTAAAACATATACTATGCAAAAAACAATCTGGAGTCTGTTCAAGCGAATCTCTGAATACACTAATCGTGTCATTAAGGTAATGACAGTATGAGCGTATATTAAAATCACGCTACAGCTGTAATCCAAAAGAAATGAGACGTGAACAATGTCAACTATTTTAGCTCTACTACCATGGCTGAGTGTATGTGTGTGAAGGCACTGACTAATGTCTTTCAGAAAAGAAGGTGGGTCTTTGCCTTTTATTTTTGCTCTCGGAGTGAGGTTAAACTGGTGTGTATCTGTGTATCTATGTGTGTGTGTGTGTGTGTGTGTAGGATCTCATTTTACCTCAGAGGAACAGGGAGGCCATTGATGACCTGCTCTGAAACACACACACACACACACACACAGAAATGAAGGTCTATTTAGGCAGAACTCTCTGTGTGTGTGTTTATATGGGTGTGTGTATGTGTACTTTATCTCCTCTACTTAAAAAAAGCATACTGTGACTTTATCTCTGATATTGAAATGTTCTTATTTTACACCTCATTATTCTAATCACACACGCACACACAGTGAAACTGGCTTTAATTTTAACAGAAGCACGTTTAAGAAAAATGAGGGTGTTCTACAAGAATGCCTGAGAACAGAAAAAGACGAAATCCACTTTTATTGTGGACATACAGACCCTTTGTAAAGTCTGAGAGTGAATAAGGCCATTGAATTCAGCCTCTTCCACAAACACATTTGAGGTGATCTGACCCGTGTGTGTGTGCAGCACTATCCCACACAAAAATAAAGCCAGTCAAGAGGTCACATGCAGATGCACAAATGCTATATACTACTGATTAAAAAAAATCATCAAGCATGCTTTAATTGGATCAAAAGTTTGAGTAAAGACTTACAAATAAATGCTGTTTCTTTGAACATAAACATTCTATTTATCAAAGAATCCACAAAAATAATAAGCAAAACAACAGTTTTCAACACTGATAATAATCAGAAATGCTTCTTGATCTTGAGCTTTGCATCACAGGTATAAATATATTACAATAGAAAGCAGATGTTTTTAATAGTAATAATATTTCATAAAAGCAGCCTCGGAAAGCCTATTCCCATCAGAAACATTAAAACATGTTAGTCTGTTATGCATTTTATTCACAGACAGACAGATAGATGGACACAAGTGACCTAAGCAGGCATGAGGATGAAACATGGGCACTCTAAGACATTTTCTCCCGCTGCAGAAGCTCTATGGATGGGCATTTGTGCTGCTGGCATTGAATAGAGCTGCCAATGTGGAATAATCCGGAATGATCCTGGCGTTATCCACTGGCACATCGCCTACATTCCCACGGCCTAATAGGGATTACTGTTCAACACACACCACACACACTCACAAACACTGATGTGTACACACTGCTGAGGAAGAACACACACACTCATATTCACATACAGGTGAGATGATGTTCTGAGATCTGCTAATACAAAGCTGGCTTAATCCACTATATGCAAACTTTAGCTGGAGCCTTCACTAGATTCTAGAGGGTGGACTGTTGTATTATCGTGATGGTACCAGATTATACTACTGTGATGCTTTTTTGTTGGAGTATATATTTTCTGCCATGTTTAATGACAATAATAAGACATATAAATATGGAAATCAATCATTAACATGGTATATATCAAAGTACCGTGGTATGACGAGATGATCCCATTACAGAAAGGGATACTTGCTGAACATAAATGTTAATTAACAGCCGCAAATAATAACCAATTAATGAAGATGAGACAAGTCCCAATAGCGACATCTAGTGGCCGGTTAAAGGACCTACAGAATCTCTCCTAATCCCTAATAAATCCTGTTTACATTGAAAACAAGTCTCTCATATACACCACAGTCACAGACGCAAATAAAGCAAACCTAATAATTGTCACGTAGATGTACGAACACATTTTGTACAATAATAAACTACATTTATATATTACATGAACGCTCACCTGGAAACTGGCGCGTGACTCTTCAAACGTAACTATTAAATCATAAATAAAATGAAAGATGTGTTTTACTAAAACAAGGTGTCGTCACTCCGTAGTTTCCGCCAAAATATAGCATTCGAAATAAATATTTAAAATTCAATTATCATTCAGTTAAAAAATAACACTGAATAATAATAACAACAATAATAATAATCATTATATTATTATTTGTATTTTAATTTATTTTCTTGAAAACAATGGTAGCAAAAAAACAAGTTTCCACGGTATATCAGTATTATCAATAACTATGTTTTTTAGCAAATACGATTATCACGATAATTTTTGTAAGGATTTATTTCTCGTTGTTTCGTTTGACAGTTCTGTTACAGTTATGCAAATAAGTCCATTAGAACGTTTCCCGCCCCTTGGTCACGTGACGCAAACATTTGTGCATGATGGCGGCGGCTATAGAGAGTTTGCTGAATGAAATCAGTGAATCAGAGGATCCGATCGAGGAGCTCAAGAGACTCCGGACGGCCGTTTTTGCGACGCCTGTGAGTGGGTTGAGGCAGGCGGTGTCTGGAGCCCGACTGGAGATCATATTCGGCCTTTTAAACACAAATGACACGTGAGTGTTGATTCTGCTGAGTCAAGAGACACAATAATACTACAGACTGCACGCTTATACTACATACGTGAGCAGTTTGATCGACTTCTTCCTCAGTCTTCACATAATAATTCTATTTTATGCACTTTTTATGATGTTAAGAATATTTTTTTATTATTTACTTTTGTTAAATCTATTTGAATAGCAAACAGGCATCCTCGTTTTTAAACACACAAATAACAAATCCAAGCAGGATAAATGGTGCTTTTATATATATATACATAGACACACACACACACACACATATATATATATATATATATATATATATATATATATATATATATATATATATATTAATATTAATATATATATTGCCAGTAATTTAGATAGTTTTAAGGCATTGCATTTTTGTAAGCTGTTGTAAGGATAGGAACAAGATTTCTAAATGCCACAAAAGTTAAAGGAGCTCTAAGAAACCTATTTTTTTGCTCTCTTTTTTTAAAATAAGAGATTAATGTGTTAAGAGGGCTGTGCACTTAAAAATGATACCAGTTATGCATTAACTAGGTTAAGAAATATTCTTTAAAAAATTAAGTTGAAATAGAGAAAGGGTGGAAAGTGTCATGGAAAACTAAATTAAAAACTAAACTAAACGACTGTTTTGGGTGCAGAGAGCAGATCGAGGTGTGTGTGGAAATCCTGAGTCGTGTTCTGCAGGCTTTAGAACCCGTCCAGCTGGCCCAGAACTACAAGACGGCGCTCCAGAGTGGACTTAACCATCCGAACGACTCGGTCAAAGTGCTCACCCTCACACAGGTCAGTGCTGAAGGTGCACAACAGAGTGCAACAGTCTCCATGTACCTTTTCAGCAGCTTTGGGTCCAGAAATGTGTTTTTCCTAAAATAATTGTTAAAAAGTCTTTGGTGAAGCGTTACAAGGCATGAACCAAACCAACCAGCAACGAGGAGAATCAAAACATTACAAACTTTGAACGGAAGTGAAAAGGTATCTGAAAAAAGGTTGGTCATTTGCCTATTTCTCGGCTTTATTGTAGCACCTATTACCTGTGGGGTTCCACAAGGATCCATTTTGGGACCAATCCTGTTTTTTCATTGTACATGCTTCTTTTGGAAATTATTTTTAAGAAGTATGGTATTTCTCACCATTCGTATATGGATGATACTCAAGTTTATTTGCCCATGAGACCCAAGTAGTAAGGACCCCATTGCCATACTCTTCAAGTGTCTGGAGGAAGTAAAGCTGTGAGGAAGTAAAGATCTTTAAAGTCATATCTGTATTCTCTTCTGTTGTCTTTTTTATCATATTATTATATGGATGTTTTCATGTTTTGTTGTGCTGCGCTTTTGGTTTCTATTTGTAATGTACAGCATTACATTTGGAGCTACTGTGTACCCTGTTAAGGTGCTATATATATAAATTCTATAATAATTGGAGATTTCTCATCATTATTTGGTAAGGTAGTTTTTCATGAGTAATTCAGTTATAAAACATGATTATTACTCTGTTGAAATAATGCAGGCCGAAGGCTTCAACAAAAGCATATACCATTGATAAACAACCTCAGAGCTTAAAATAAGAAGTCTGTCTGTAAAAGCTTTGTAAGTGATTGTCTAAAATCAGTTCCCCCATGATGAAAATGAATGGGTTTTTTACTTCCAAAAACCAACCTGTTGTGCACTATTGGTGGAGATTTCTTTACAGATTCATGGGTAATGTAGTCTCTCGCCAAAAATTGTTGCATTCTATACAGGTTTATTTCCAGTCTGTAAAATTGTAATCGATCCATCCGTGGTGTATTTATGTCGACAGATGGGGCGTGTTGCCGGTCACGCTGATGGAGTGTCTCAGATCCTGAACAGTGCAGAGATCCTGTGTGATGTGATTCAGTGCATCAGCGTCGAGCGCATCGCTGTGGCCAAAGAGGTACAGAGACCCACACTTCACTCCTACATCAATGTTTTTCCTGTATGAACTGCCTTTAATTCGGTTTGTTTTGTTTTTGGGCAGGCGATATCTGCCCTCAGTAAACTTAGCAACACGAAGGCGGGGCTTGATGTTCTGTTTCACTCTGATTTGCTGAACAAGCTGAAGCATGTGATGCTCACCAGTGACATCATCAGATACAGAGTTTATGAGGTTTGTGATCATTTGCGGATGGAAGGAATGAATTTTATGAGAGATTCAAGCTTAATCGTGTCCGTTCTGTGTGTGCAGTTGATAGTGGAGGTGTCCACAGTGTCTCCAGTGTCTCTGGGTTACTGCGCCAACTGTGGATTAATCTCAAAGATGCTGGAGGAACTGACCGGAGACGATGTGTTGGTCAGGTAATGACCTCACAAACACTATTTATTCTTTTTATTACTATTTATTAAACACTATATTACTCTCTTCTCTTCCCAGAGCAACTGCTATAGAGATGGTGACCAGTCTGGCTCAGAGTCAACATGGCCGTCAGTATCTGGCGCAGCAAGGCATCATGGATAAAATCTCCAACATGATAATCGCTGCAGAATCCGACCCCTTCTCAAGCCTTTACCTGCCAGGTGAGTGTATGTTTCCATGTCATGAAAAACCTGAAAATATCAGGAAGTTTCATTTGATTTCCAGGACTGGAAATATTAAAAAGACATTGAAAGTGTTTAATATATTTTTTTTCTATCTATTAAATTATTAAATCCCCATGAGAAATATCAAACACTAATGCAATACAGAAATTGCAATGTTAAGACATGACCACTGGACCAAAAAATGCTGAGGTCAGAAAAAAAAACTGGTGAAGAAGAAATGACAAAAAGAATTGCAAAAGAATTAAAAAGATTAATTTAAAGTCAATTCTGCAAGACAGACTTTTCAGGATAGGAGATGAAATAAAAATGAGCTCCTAAATCTTGATGCCAGATTCTGGAAGATATATTCTTCAAAGTCCTTATTCAGCAGACATTTAAAATATCGTGGACATTGTTTATTTTAAATATTTGAATATAAATTGCTAAAAATATATATATTTGTATTATTATTATTATTTATTCATTTATTCTTATGTCTTTATCTTTTTTTAAATCCTTGTATTATTGTAAATGTCAGATGGTTACTTTGCTGTAATGCTATGTTATTATTATTATTATTATTATTATTATTATAGGGCTGGTGAAGTTCTTTGGGAGTCTGGCGATTATGGACAGTCCTCAGCAGGTCTGTGAGAAGTACCCAGTGTTCCTTGAGGTGGTCTTCTCCATGGCGTTGAACCTTGACCCCACACTGACTCCTGTTGCCCTGGATACGCTCGGAGTGCTCGGCAATACTGTGGAGGGTAAACAAGTTCTGCAGAAAACAGGTAACTGTGTGTTTGTGAAAACATCTGCACAATTCAAAAAGAGAGATGTTTATGTTTCAGATCTGCTTTTAATAAAACCTGTTAGTTATGGCATGCAATAACATACAGTACAGCACAACAAGTGTAGTTTGTTTTGCAGACGTGTGTTTATAACTGAAGTTTTCTATTTATAATTTAGCAATAATTTGTATAATTTCATAGAAATTGAATAATTTGTACATAAGAAATGCAATCTCAGGCTTAGTTCAGTTGCTAACGACAGAGCAGTTTTAATTAATCATCTGTTGAACAAATAATAATTAATTATTTTACATTTCTATGTTAATTCTCTATATATAATATACAGCTTTATCTTAGAGAGAATTACTTTTGTATGTAAGCAAAAGTGACATTAGAACTTAAATATTCCAAAATGAGTCAATTGAATCAGTAATCATTGGAAATGTGACTGAAATTATTTAATATGCAGTGTTTATATGTAAATTGCGGAACATGTTTTTAATAGTAGCAATAATTATTATTGTCTAAGAGAGAATTACTTTCATATATAAGCAAAAAAGAACATTAAAGTCATAATATTCCCAAATGAATCAGAATTGAATCAAATGAATAGAATGTGAATGGTTGGCTTCATTTTGAACTCTTTCTCACTTAGCTGTTTGTTACAGGTGAGAAGTTCACATCCGTGCTGAAGAGAATCGGTAAAGTGGCCGCTGATGGAGCCACTGAGCTCAGGGTCAGATGTTTGGAGGCTCTCGCTCAGCTGCTCACGTTGCCTGTGAGTGTGTGCCGGTGTGTTTTCCCACAGGATTGGTGTTCAGATGGAGGTTTTTGCTTTAAGATGTCTGTGGTTTGTGTAGGTGGAGCAGCAGACAGATGACCTGTTACTGTTGACCGAGTCGTGGTTCAACTGTCTGAGCTCTCAACCCATGCTGATGATCCAAAACATAAGCACACAGCCCTTCCCAGAGCTCTACTGCAGCGCGCTACGAATCTTCACTGTAAGAGACAGAGAGACGGTGTGTGTTGATATCTTTAAATGCATATTAAAGTTGTTTTCTCTGCTCGTTTGTGTCCAGGCCATTGGCTGTCAGCCGTGGGCTCAGCAGCTGATGATGGACACTCCTGGATTCGTGGAGTGGGTGATGGATCGCTCGGTGGGGACTGGAAAAGAAGCGAAGGATTGTAAGTTTGAGCTGGTGGGGGCGCTGCTGAGCTCCTCCAGCGCTCGGGAGATATTTGGAGCACACAATTACTTAAAGCTGAAGACGTACCTGAACGAGGGACCCTATTATGTCAACGCCGTGTCTACAGTCATCACAGAGGGAGCCGACTGATATACACATTTATACACGTATATATTTCAGTAAGAGTTTGAACTTTTTCTACTGTCAGAGGTTAGTTTTTCCGTCAAGTGTAGATAAAATGTGACCAAAAGCTCTTTAGACAGTTTTCAGCACTTGAACATATACAGAGCGCATCAAATGTTTATACTTCCAGGTGTTGATGCACCATGATGAATGAGGTTCTGTTTGTATCATTAAAAGTCATTAAAAATCATCAAAATCACTTATCATTAAAAAGTAAATTTGAGTGGTTTATTGTTGATATTTTTTTTGTTGATATGTTATTTTATTTATTTTTTTATCTACACTACAATTCAAACATTTGGAGTCAGTGATAATTTTATATACTATTATTCAGCAAAGCTGAATTAAAATCAGTAAAGGTGACAGTAAAGTCTCTTATAATGTTAAAAAATATATATATATTTTTTATTCTATCACAACAAAAAAGTATCACAGTTTCCACAAAAATATGAAGCAGCATAACTGTTTTCAACATAATATGAATAATCAAAAATGTTTCTGGAGCACCAAGTCAGAATATAAGAATGATTTCTGAAGGAGAATGAGACACTGAAGACTGGAGTAATGATGCTGAAAATTCAGGTTTGATAACAGCAATAAATTACATTTAAACATATTCAAATAGAAAACCTGTTATTTTGAATTGCAATTATATTTCACAATATTATGTTTTCGCTGTATTTCTGATCAAATAAATGCAGTCTTAGTGAGCAGAAGAGACTTTTTACAAAAGCATGAAACCTCAAAATATGAGTGGTTTGCTTTTGCAACTTGTCCACAATGCTGTGTTTCACACGCTGACCCGAATCAAAAGAGCCAACCCTCTTCCAGATTCAAAGTTCAAGTCTGATCGATTTAAAATTAAAACTTCAATATGATGTATGTGCTTGGCATGGCCAATCATTCAATCTAGCAATATTGAGTTATTAATGAAATAAAACTAGCTCCAATGTCCTCATCTATCCACCAAGTCCAGCTGAAATATATAAAAATACGATCAAAAGTGAGAGTGGATTCGGGGTTGAGTTTTACTGCACACACACGCACTCCTTACAGCCTCACAGAGGTAACAATATGTACAAAATATTGACTGATACAAACAAAATGTACTTTTTCACACATCCAATAAATCAGTCTTTAGAGGCACACTGATGATGTATATACAGGGAGGTGGCACTCTGGAAGATGGGAGAAAGACTGTTTTCTAAAATGATTTGAGAAGAGCTGAGGTGAATCTTAGGCAGGCTGGGCGTTCATGAAACCAATACCCTGCCATTAATTAGTGATGTGGTCTGAATGCAGAGTGCATTTAATTGGCCAGTTAAAAACCAAAGTGTAAAACCGGCTCCTTCAACCACTTCTTCATTCACCTGCTCAAATTGTTCTTGAGATGAAACAAAAAAAATCAGCTTCCATTCACTTCAGTGGAAAAAAACTCAAACCAAATATCACAATTACAGTACTCAATTTCTATCTTAAGGACAGTCCGTTTGAATAAACCCCTGCAACATATTGGCAAAGTTTCACATGCAAAAAATATCAATTGTTTGTCAATAGCGTAGCAATGCATTATGTCATTTTCAAAATGCGGTGAATCCATGTGACCAACTTGAACCAGCTGCGAAATGAGCTTGAGGGATTTCTCCTGCAAAAATTCATCAAACAACAGTAAATGCATCTGCACTTTTTACTTAAAGGGATAGTTCACCCAAAAATGAAAACTCTCATCATTTACTCACCCTCATGTCGTTCCAAGCCTGTATGAGTTTCTTTCTTCTGTTGAGCACAAAAGAAGATATTTTGAAGAATGTTAGTAACCAAACAGTTGCTGTCGGCCATTGACTTACATATTATGAAAAAACAAAAAAATGGAAGTCAATGGCTACCATTAACTGTTTGGTTACCAACATTCTTCAAAATATATTTTTCTGTGCTCACGAGAAGAAAGAAACCCATATATGTATGGTCACTTTTAACATTGTTCGGCCAATTTCCGTGGTCAAAATCCAGTAATTTCAATAAGAATTAATGCGACCCTGAATTTCATGTGCGGGAAAAAGATATCCCAAGCAGATTTCGAATGTGTCGAAGATGTTCCAATTCATTCTTCATGAATTTTTACACTATTGACACTATGGTCTTTTTTCTTTGCAAAATTCCCAACTTTTTTAGCGACAAATAAGCAATAAGGGATCTCAATGAAATTTCATTAAAATTTAACCAATTAGGGACAAAAAGAATAGCAAAAGTCCAAAAATTCAGACTTGAAGTTCTTGAAGACATTCCACTCAGTCA
The DNA here is from genome assembly GCF_023724105.1 of Carassius gibelio. Lineage (NCBI taxonomy): Eukaryota > Metazoa > Chordata > Actinopteri > Cypriniformes > Cyprinidae > Carassius > Carassius gibelio. The sequence goes on along the minus strand of NC_068391.1, from coordinate 3,503,726 downwards.
TGGTTAACTTATATCTGAACATTAAACTCTGTCTGGAAAAGTATTTTAATATCAAAAAGTTTACCTCACCTATAAAGCATAATTCACCCAAAAATGAACCTCCTAACTTGGCTTTCTTTCTTCTGCTGAAGACAAAAGAAGATATTTTGAAGAATGTTTGGTCCAAACAACATTGGACCCCATTGACTGACACAGTATGGACGAAAAACACAATCAAAGGATCGTTGATACAAGCACGTAATGTAATGAATATTCACTAGTAATACTGACCGAACCATTGACTGGTTGATTAACTGTCAATACTTTGGATAGATCACCCGCTTTATCTTCCCGTCCGCTTTGTTTTTGTCCAGCCATTTCCCACAGTTGAAGATAGTTGTCACAGCATTGGCCGTGTTCGTAATCTCCATCCTGCTCAGGAGCCATCCGGGACTGAGTCCGGAGTTATCGTGTTCCACATGCATGCGGAGCAGCTCGCCCAGGTCCAGCAGTTCTAGAATAAACCGGTTCGTCTTGCCACGCTCAAACAGGTTCTGGAACTTTTTAGTGAGCTGTCTTTTACCAGAGTCGCCGTTGGATCCAAAGATGGTGATGAAGACGTTGGCGTCAGTTCCTGCGCCCTTGTCGTCGCCCGTGATAACGATGAGCTCGTATTTGACCGGGACGAGGCTTTGGGCCTTGCTGGTGAAGCTCTCGATGAACTTGCTGCACTCGAATGTCTGGAACTCGTCCCGTTTTGAGGAAAGAGGGATGGCGGTGTCACAACGGAAAATATACCTGAGTGAAATAGGACAGATTATGGATAGTACAGAACACGTATTTACTAGCCTCAGTATTCCAGATCCTGAGGTTTTACCCATAATTTAAGCCATTTGACTTCCATTGTATTTTTTTCTTCCATACTATTGGAGACAATGGCTACCAGCAACTGTTTGGTTACCAGCATTATTCAAAACGTCTTCTTTTGTGTTCAACATAAGAACGAAGTTCACACAGGTTTGGAAAAACTTGGTGATTAAAAAAAAGCATATTTTATTTTGAGGTGAACTATCCTTTTAAAGTCAAAGGTCACTCACTTATTGCCCAGCTCCTTCTCCGTGACAACAACCTCCTCCACAAACCAGGTGGCTTCAGCTTTAACTTTCTTGCCATCTTTAGGGATGTGTCCCAGACAGATGCTAGCGATGTCTCCCAGCTCCTTGGAGGAGAACTCAAAGCGGTCCGAAGCGCCTCTGAAATCACACATGTAGCAGCACAATGCATGTTAACCAATGAAAAATTAAAACCAGCAGAGAAACAAATGTACACCTACCGTAAAAAACGCTTCTTTTTAGTCGAGTTCTCCATCATAAACTCTTTGGAACGTCCTTTCTTCCCTTCTAGAACAATGCAGGTGTTTTCTTTGGTTTCAGCATCATCTGTATCTGCTGTTGTGACCAGGATCTCGTATTCTGTATTAAACAAAACACATGACGTTATATCAAATCTAATATATAGAATTTCAGATTTACTTAAATAAATAAAACAAATAATTAAGATTTGTAATTAGTTTGACAAGCTTCTTGCGCTCCCAAGCTTGAAAACAATATAACAGTTATATTGTGAAATATTATTACAATTTGAAAATATGTTTTGCTATTGTAATATATATTAAAATGTTATTTATTCCTCTGATGGAAAACTGGAAAATGTAATTAATAATAAATAAACCATCATTAATATTTAATAATAAAAAATATTCTAATATATATATTTTTTTTATTATTATTATTATCAATGTTGAAAAAAGCTTTTTAATCTTACATTTATATAATAATTTTATACATTTCATTATATATACACACAAATATGCATACATACATAAATGAATATGTATGCATGCATATATATTCAATTTTTAAACAATATTTATGTATAAAATGAAAAGTTCAGCATTTACAATTGTACATTTAAATGTAATTTTCAGTGCATGTTCCTGATCTTGTAGTGTATGATTCATCTGTGTATGTTATTCCAAAAAAATAATGTTCATAAAAATAATCTCATTTCCATCAACCACCTGTCATCCAGAGACACTTCTCCATGCATTCAGTTTGTTTAATATTCTGTTTCACTTGGAAATATGCCACATTATGGATGTAAAACGGGTTGCCAATGGGACAGTTAATAAATAACTAATTGTTATGAAGTCCAACTGAATTCTGTGAAATTGAACTTTTTCTATGCATCTCCATTTGTGAGTTGTGTGTTATGAACGCAAGTGTGTCTCACTGGTTTTTTCATCGAAATCCACTGCATCATTGTTGGCACACGGCAGCTCTCTCATTATCTGTCCATCACCCTCGTTCTTGGCGAGCCAGCGATCACACTGGAAACGAAACTTCTTCCCCAAGATGTCATCGTGCACTTCCACATACTCCAAGTGCCAGCCAGCAGCCGGACCTGTCAACACACACACTTGTTTTGAGCATATAAAACATTCACAGTTTTTTAATGACAGACCTTCCACTGGCTAATTATGCTCACCATGAGCGCTCTGATTGGCTCACCTGAGTTGTCGTGCCAAATGCGCACTTTCGAGAGCTCGCCCAAACTGAGGATGTCGGGGAAACGGAAAGTGTCCGTCTGTTTGCGCTCAAACTTGTTGGTGTTGTTGCTTTCTTTCAGAGCCAGCGTTCCAGTGTCACCGTTCTCACCAAAAATAATCATCCACAGGTTAGCATCGGTTCCAGCCGCTAAAAGGCAACCAATCATTGGTTACAATCTGCTGTATCTGTGACCACAGACACAATCAATCGTAGAAGTGTTTTGAGGTAGTTATAGACTGTTACAAGGAAGTGCGTACCAGTTACATCGCTGGTCTTCACAGAAACGGTGTAAGTGGTGAGCTCCACCATTTCCTCGTCATTTATCACAGCAGGCATCTCACATATGAGAGTTCGCTTGGGCCCGTATGAACGAGACAGCCATTCCTCATATGTAAATAACGCCACTTCATCCGTCTGCAGGTTATGCAGTTCAATCTACATACATGCACTCATTAACACGTTTAAAGGCTTGGGAAGTTACAGTATACGTATATGTCACTGTCTCTTACAAACCTTATCCAGGAACCAGTCGGGTCTGCTTCCAGAACCATCTATACGCACTCGCATCTTTCTCAAAGGAGCGATTACCTCAATCTCCAGATTGAATGTGTCTTTCTGCCCTCGTTCAAACCTGCACACATAAAACAAACAAAAATGAGATCGTTTAAACATGGTTTTATGCATACCGTATTTTCCGGACTATAAGTCGCATTTTTTTTCATAGTTTGGCTGGTCCTGCGACTTATAGTCAGGTGCGACTTATTTATCAAAATTAATTTGACATGAACCAAGAGAAATGAACCAATAGAAAACATTACCGTCTCCAGCCACTAGAGGGCGCTCTATGCTGCTCAGTTCTCCTGTAGTCTACACTGAAAACATAGAGCGCCCTCTCGTGGCTGCAGACGGTAATGTTTTCTCTTGGTTCTAAATAAATGCGACTTATAGTCCAGTGCGACTTATAAAAGTTTTTTTCCTCATCATGACGTATTTTTGGACTGATGCGACTTATACTCAGGTGCGACTTATAGTCCAAAAAATACGGTAATTTTTATGAGACTTTGGGCGCATGTAACTAGCTTGGTTATAAAACCATAAAAATATTGTTACTTGAAACTTATTTTATTTCACCAATTTTTTTATATAGATGAAATACTTGTACTGAGGTACTAAAATAACTAAAGCTAAATTAATAAACAAAAATAAAAATTATAAACATTGAATAAAAATCTGAAAAAACTATAGTAGTACATCAATGTCTAGGAGCCAACACTGCAGGTAACCGATGCGCTATGTAACATTCGAATAAAATCTAAAGAGATAAACTGCATGAAACATTCAATTTGTCTTGCAATAATGAGAATCTTTGTTATGTGTGTACTGTACCTGTCCTCTAATTTTGGCAGTAGCAATTCCTCTGACGTGCCGTGGACTCCAAACACAGTCATGTAGATCTGTGTGTCTGTACCTGCGTGCTGGACATCTCCTGTTATCACGGTCACTTCATAGATCACCTAGGAGAAAGACATCTTTCATAAAATTTCTGTAGGAAATAGCAGCAAATCAGCACATCAGAACGATTTCTAAAGGACCGTGTGACACTGAAGACTGGAGGAATGATGCTGAAAATGAAGCCTTGCATCACAGGAACAAAATACATCATTAAATATTTTCAAATAGAAAATAGCTACTTTAAATTGTAATAATATTTGACAATTTTACAGCTTTTACTGTGTTTTGGATCAAATAAATGTAGCCGTGATTTAGTTCAAAAACATGAAACAAAATCATACACACCCTAAACTTAAGAAAAAATAGGTAATGTTTAATAAAGTTGACCTAAAAAATCTATAAAAATCTTACATGAGCTTTTAATATTTTGAAGGTAGAAGGAGATGCAATGGTGTACCTTCTGTGGGATATTAACACTTTCTGCATCCTGCACGTCTAGGAAGCGGGCGGTGAGTCCGTCTCCTCTGTCTTTGGCCAGCCAGCATTTACATGGAAACACGTAGCGCACTGCTTTAGTCGGCACCTCGACAGTCAACTCCTCCACTAACCAGCAGCTCTCTGGAGTCGCCCCATCATGACCCAACTACACACGACACAAACCGACAATCTGACATCTTACCGTATCTATACATACAGAAATGAAAAACTACAGAATCTGTGAGTGTGCTTTCCCTCACTTCCACTTTCTTGATGTCGCCAACATCAGTTCCGAAACAGGTAAAGTAATCCAGGGATCCAGGCATGAATCCGGTTTTCCCATCCAAGTCGAGCCAGAGGTGTTCGGTCTTCTTGTGCTTCTTTCCTATGATGATGACATACACTCGGCTACTCGTCCCAGCATCACGATCCAAACCCGTCGTCACCGAGAAGTGGTAGGGAATTACTACACACACACACACACAACATTTAATTTCTTCCCACATATTAAATTACACTAGAAATTAGTGGTATTTACTCATGGAACAACTCTTAAAATGCAAGGGTGTAGTGGGAGATTGCCAGAAAATTAAATTAAATTAAATTAAATTAAATTAAATTAAATTAAATTAAATTAAATTAAATTAAATTAAATTAAATTCCAATTTTTATTAATTTAAATTAAATAAAAAATTATTGAATAAAAATATTTTCAATTATAACATGTAAATTAATAATTTGTTTTATTTAAAAAAAAAACAAAAAAAAAAACAGGTGGAACCTTATTGTAAAGTGTTACCAATATCTTCAATTTGTCTGTAATGTTAATGTTAGGTAATGCATTATCTAATGTTAACAAATGAGACATGCGATGAAAATGAGAGCATATAATCTGTAATGAAATTATTACATTAAATAACATAAAAATCCAAAATAGAACATTTGATAGTCTCAGACATTTGAAGCCCACTGTATTTTGTGGAGTGGGACTCTATATGCTCATACATACTTGATCCTTCCTCATCTTCTTCTTCTTCTTCAGGATGTCGTTTCTTGTTTTTGTTGTTCATGTTGCTGTCCAGATTTGTCACTTTTTTAATTGGACAGAAGGCAGTTTCCCGCTCTCCCTCATACCCCTACACATACACACACACACACACACACAGTATATACATCCAGATGTGCTCTGGGCTAGTCTGTAATGCTGTAACATTGTTAACGCATGCATGCACGGGTGCACGCATGCACGCATGCACACATGCAGGCAGACCTTAACATAGAACACCCTGTCGATCCGTTTGTCCTCCTTCTTTCTCGAAAGCCATCGTTCACACAAAAAGAGAAAAACTTCCTCTGTATCTTGGTCCACCACTTCCACCTGGTCCAGGTACCAATCAGCACTCAGCATGCTGTTGTCATGGCGAACACGGATCTTGAACACCTGGCCCAGATCCACGGCCTCCAGAGTGAATGTGTCCACCTGACCAATCAGAAGCAATCATTGTCAGCAGCCAATCAGAAGGCAAGTATTCTACTGTTTTGGATCAGTAATACTTTTATTGTTCGTGCGTCTCACCGATCCGCTCTCAAACTTGTTGCTGTTCTCAGACTTGCTGAGTTTACGCTCTCCAGTGTCGCCCATGTCTCCGTAAAGAGTGATGAACACATTGGCATCGGTCCCCGCTCCATACACATCCCCGGTGGTCACCGCCACTGTATACGTGTGTACTGCAACACACACACACACACACACACACATACACTGTATGCAATAGTCTTCCTGTAGCTCAAATAGTAGAGCATAGTGCTTGCAACACCAAGGTCATGGGTTTGATTGCAAGGAAATTAATGCATTAAAAAAAATGTATTTAATTTAGCATAAATCCAGGTGAATGCATAAAATATAATACATCTAGCAAATTCTTCATAAGAAACTGTCCACACACGTACTCTCCAGCGCGTCGTCCACCTCCGTCTCGATGACTTTGAGGGTCCCGTCTCGTGATAGTTTCTCCACGATGATGTCAGACGGCACCAGCTCCCGAATCGTCTCGCCGTCCTCCTCCGAGCGAGCTAACCATCCCTCACACGGAAATATCGCCGTCTCAGAGCCCTGCATGTGCACACACATCGAGTCTTGGCATGTAGGATATTAGTTATTTACATTTTATTAGAGGAAATTCATATTATGAAGTGACTATTAAAAGGTTTAATGTGTTTGAATATTTTATCCTGATCCTTTAACTGTTGTGCAGTTAGGGCTGGAGACAGATCGATTTAGGAGTGAGGATCATCTAAGTTTAGGACTACATGTTAAGTGGTAAACTGACCAGGTTGGTCAAGAAATGTGGTAGTGGAGGCTAATTTTGCAACAATCATCCAAAAATCATCCTATTTATTAATAATAATCAGAAATCCATCAAATATCAAAATCCGTTCAAACTAGCCATGCCAAGGAAAATATATAATTTACTGTACCATTCAAAAGTTTAGGGTCTGTCAAATTTATTTGAAATAAATATTTTATACCCAACATGGCTGCATTTGTTTGATTAAAAATACAGAAAAAAAATTGTGAAATATTATTGCAATTTCAAATAACTGCTTTTTATTTAAATATATTGTGAAACGTAATTGATTCCTGTGATCAAAGCTGTATTTTCAGCATCATTCCTCCAGTCTTCAGTGTCACATGATCTTCAGAAATCATTCTAATATGCTGATTTGCTCATGAAATATTTCTTTGTTATCAGTGTTGAAAATCAGTCCTTATATTTTTGTGGAAATGAAAAACCTTTCTAGATTTTTTTCCGACTTGAATGAAATTCAAAAGAACGGTATTTATTAGAAATAGAAATCTTCTGACACATTATAAACGTCCTTACGTTCACTTCTGCATCAATTCAATGCACCCTTGCAGAGTAGAAGTAAAAAATCTTCCAGAACGGCACTGTAAACGGTACTGTAAATAAACCGTTTGTGCCGGTAACGGAGGACGTGTATGTTGATATCAGAGTTTCACGCTGGTGTGATGTGCCTGACGGAGCTAGAGCGGAGGCAGTGTTTCACTCCTCTACTGTACACAGATAGCGCTGGAGTGGAGAGACGGGTCACAGAAGATTAGTCACTGGAACTAATTATACAAACAGCAACAGAGAGAAGATGTGGGTCAATGAAATGGGTGGACGACAGACAGTGGAGAAGAAAAGAAGGTTTTCCACAGCCAGACGGGAACATTCTAGACTCAACCACGTGTCACGTTGCCAGAATTAAAACCAATGTGTCTGGTCCACGCTGTAGCTTAGTCTGGCCAGAAAAGCGCATTTGAGGCCTGTTCACATCAAGGACGATAACTATAAAGAACGATAAAGACATAGTTCTAAAAACCAGCCAATCAGAATCAATCCTGCTATAATGAGCTCAAGGATTTAAAGGGGCAGATATCGTCTGCTGGTGTTGACATCTAGATGCAGATTTATACACGAGCTGTTTAACTCTGTCAAACCAAAGAGTCTGGTGAAGTATGGTAGGAAAACGAGCCATACCTTTCCTTTCCGAAGCAGCCTGCGAATTTCCACCCGGTCTAAATGCCAGCCAGGATTCACCCCTCGATTATCGTGACCGATACGGATTTTCTCAATGATATCACCAATGTCCTCCAACTACAGAAGCCCAAAGTCAACATCAAGATCACTGCTGTCAGTGTAAGCCGTTTTTAATTAATAATAGAAAAGCTAAAAAGTTCAAATGCAAACTAGAACCAAGATTAATTTCTAAAACTAATTTCTAAAAAGTAAAATAAAAAAAATAAATAACAATTTCATTGCTTGAAATAAATGAAATAAAAATAAAGATATTTATATATATAAATATATAATATAAAATATGTATAAATGTAATTAAATTAAATTTTTTTAATTTATATGCATGTTATGTTTTTTTAAATTATATATATATATATATATATATATATATATATATATATATATATATATATATATATATATATATATATATATATAAAATAAAATATGTATAAATTTAATTAAATTTAATTTTTTTAATTTATATATATGTTATATGTTTTTTTTTTATTATATATATATATATATATATATATATATATATATATATATATGATGTACTAAATTAACTAAAACTGTCCTAAAATAACTAAAACATTAAAAAATTTACAAAAACACAACAAAATTACTGAAATTTAAGTAAATTAAAAAATTTCAAAATTTTTGTGTAATAGATTCTCATCGATACTAAAAGCTGGCTTATGCCAATTTGTACTGGTCTGTTGTTGGTCCAGCAAAAAAACTTTACCAGCAAAACTCAGCACTTAAAGCTGGACAAATTTTATTGTGTTTTAACCCCAACATCTTTGTAGATATGTTGAGCAGCACAGAAATGATCTGCTCATTTACCTCTACGATGAACATGTCCTCGGCCCCTCGTTCAAAGTACATCCTCCTCTCTCTCTTATTGACGCAGATCGATTTCTGAGACGTACACACTCCGTTCTGCCCGTACAGAATGATGAAGACGTCTGCGTCCGTTCCCGCAGCAAATATATCACTGGTGAAGATTTTAATCTCGTAGGGAACAACTACAACACAAAAGAATGAATCAGTCTGTGTAGGCCTGTCTATGAGGGTTGATCAGATACATAAGGCTTGGTATTAGCCTGTAATCATTATAAATTAGCTACGTGAACATGTATCATACAGGGTGTGTATAGTACTGTCTGCAGTTCATTAGGGTACAGGTCTCTGGCAATGGCACCATCGTCTTTTCCTTTATCCAGCCAGCGGCCACATGGAAAGCGCAACAGCTGACCCAGAGATGGAGCATCGATCTCTACCCAGTCCAGAAACCAGCCTGGATACGCACCTGAGAAAACACGACAACACACACACAAAGAGACATGTGCAACATCCACATACACACATGTACACTGTAAGTAATTGTCTGTAGGATTTACACCAATGCTGCCTGTGCTGGGGATTAAGAAGAAAGCTAGTCTAATTAAATGTCACATTTAAAGGACAGGTTAATTACATTTTAATACAGACACCTATTCACATACAATAATAAATCTTCATTTTTATGCATGCACAAACCTTACTGAATTCATTACGAATTCACATCATTTAAACTGTTTTAAATATCTATGTAAATATGTCTTACAATACAACTGAACGGTTTTTGTCATGATTTTGAAAGAAGTCATCAAAGGCTGCATTTATTTTAGCAAATTAAATCTTATTATTCTTTAAAATAAATGTTTTCTTATTTTAACATATCGTAAAATGTAATTTTAAAGCTGTATTTTCAGCATCATTCCTCCAGTCTTCAGTGTCACATGATCTTCAGAAATCATTCTAATACGTATCTTAAAGGTCCCCTTCTTCGTGATCCCATGTTTTAAACTTTAGTTGGTGTGTAATGTTGTTGTTAGAGAATATATAATATCTGTAAAATTATAAAGCTCAAAGTTCAATGCCAAGCGAGATATTTGATTTAACAGAATGGGTGTGGCTTTGTTGTTGCACTCCGACGGAGAAGAAGGAAGAGCTGTTTGTTTTTGTCGCCATGTCGTTGAAACGCTGTTTTTTTTTTATCTTGGAGTCCAATCACCTTTGTTTGGGTTTCCCAGGGACGCTGTACTTTGAGATTAATGGTTACAATTTATGTTTAACTCGGTTCCCGAAAATTATAATCCACATGTAAAAATATGTGCAGCTCATTTAGCTGAGGACAACTTGCTGAGGACAACTTTCTCAATCTCAATCAGTTTAATGCCGGATTCGCACAAAGATTATTCTTGAAAGATGGAGCAGTTCCCTCTTTGTCTGGAGAAGGCGTTGTTTATGGACCACAACCGGTAAGTGTATTTTATTATTTAAGTTTGTGCGTTTAACAGTTTCTGTAACTTATTACACAAAGGGCAACGCCGTTTAGCTTTGTTAACTAGATGTTAGGGCTGTGCAAAAAAAAAATGCAATTTTCATGCGCATCTCGTCAGTAAAAACGTTCCTGTGACTATAAATACATCTCCAGCACGTGTGTTCTAGTCCAATCACGTTACCAGGAGGGCAGCCTGCTCTCAGCTGCTGTCGAATCACAACCCAGGAACGACTGGCCCAATCAGAACCTGTTACGTATTTCTGAAGGAGAGGCTTCATAGAACAAGGAAGTCATCAGCCCGTTTTTGTGACGGTGAAAACAGCAGTATACAGATAGGTGAATTGTGTGAAAAATACGTTTTTTTTACACGCGAAACATGAACACGTTATATTGCACATTGTAAACACAATCAAAGCTTCAAAAAAGTGCGTAAAACGGAACCTTTAAGGATTTTTTGATGCATAGAAAAATCAAAAGAACAGCATTTATTTTTCTTAAACATTATAAATGTCTTTTCTGTCACTTTTGATCAATTCAATCCAGCCTTGCTAAATAAAAGTACCGTATTCATTTCTTTTTAAACTCAACCCTAAATGAACGGAAGTATTTTTGATGCAGATGATTTTCACTTTATAGTGAAGAATTTTCAAAAAAAAAAAAAAAACTAAGAATGTGTCTTTAAAATTATGTTTAAGGGTGCAAATACAGTTTATAACTCATAGCCTGGCTTTAAACTATCTGTGAACAACAACACAGGAAGTTCATATTTAAAAATGGTTGTACATTACGTTAGTTTCCTTTGCTGTAAAAAGGACAGCGATTCGTTACAGTGTAAACACACAAACGAGCAAACGCACAAGCACACACGTCACTCATCAATGCACAGATCTGAACTCCAGAATGCAGATTCAGCGTATTTGCAGAAATGTACCTGCGTTGTCGTGTCCGATACGGATTCTCTTCAGTTTTCCGATGTCCACTGCCTCTATGGTGAACTCGTCAATCATTCCCAACTCAAACTTGTTCCCATGGTTCTTAGACGCCTTTAGATTAATGAGACCTGACACACACAAACACACTTTTCAGTAGCCGCAGGCCTTTTAATACTAAAAGTGTTTTCATAGTTACCAGTGTCATCTTTGGTTCCATAGAGAATAGCATAAACGTTTGCATCTGTCCCGGCGCTCTTCTTCTCCCCTGTTTTGACTCTCATCGTGAATGTTGTTGACATGGCTACAAACAGACATATTCAATGTAATGTCAATGCAGTGAGCAAATGCCATTAGGTTGCCATTAACATTCAAAACCTTTTTGCTCTAGTCCGAGTTGAGCAGGCGATGACTCCTCTTCTTCATCTTCATCTCTCTTCATGAAAGCCTCGTCTACAGGCACCAACTCACGGCCCAGCTGCCCGTCATCTTCATCCACCGCCAACCAGCGCTGACAGGGGAAAAAATACCTGAATAACACACACAAAGCAAACATGGTCAGCATAGTCTATAGGAAGAGAAATCACTAATGAGATCGCTTTAATATGTCAGTTGTTTCTCTTTAGCTAGTAATTAGATTCGATTTGGCAAGTTTAGACTTATGCATTAAATTTAAAAAAACATTTTCGATACTTGAAATAAATTAAAAATTAACTGTCATTGAAGAAAATGTAAAAATATGTATATTTTAGTCAAGGCAACATTTGTCATTTTCATTTAGTTTAAGGCTTAAGTATTAAAATAATTAAAACTTAAAGTAAATGACAAGAGCACACAATACAATACTAAATATTGAATTAAAATTAAAAGGAAAATAAAATATTAATTATTAAATATATATAAAAAATAATCAAATTCAAAAAACAAATTTCAATGTATTCCTTCATTTATACATTTTAAATAAATGTTTTATTTCCTTTAAATGTATTTATTTAAAATGAATATTTTAAGAAAAGTCTGCAATCAAATGTCAGAGATCTCAATATGAGCTCGAACATTTCTCATCTAGAATTTCCAAAATTTTCCAATAAATGCTAACCATATTAATTGTACTTACTTTACATCAACAATTTACTCAGTTGCATCTATTTTTATGTCTTCTGATAAATGTTACAAAGTGTGACAAATGAGAAATACATTATGTGTTTCGGGCGATGTGCATGACACTCACATGGTTTCATCTTTGGAGTCAAAGATCTCGACGCGGTCCAGGTACCATGAAGCGTTTGCCTGCTTGTTGTCATGACGAATCCTCAGTTTCTTCAGCGGCCCCAGGTCCATCCCAGTGATGGTGAACACATCCTCCTGAAAATGATCTGCATTTAGAAACACTCTGTATACAGCGTGATCGTGTGGGTGTTTTGCTCCACTCACCTGGCTGCGCTCAAACTTGTTCAGGTGGTTTGACTTGCGTAGTTTTCTCTCGCCTGTGTCGCCCATTTCTCCGTATATGTTGATGTAAACACCCGCATCTGTTCCGGCCCCCAGCATATCCCCAGTATACACATGAACCTCGTATGAGTTATCTAAGACACATGAAAAAAACACAAAAATGTTTTCTCAAAATGCAATTCTGTTGAAGGTATCAGATGGTACACTGCTATTTTGACCCCTAAAAATTTTGAAAAATGTGTCATTGTATTAGATAATAAAATAGCAAACAAATTAGAATTTTTTTTTTGTATTTCAAAGCAAATCAGCACAAACACACTTTTTTCACAAAAAGAATTGTTACATAATTTTTGAAAATAAAATATGTATTTAAAATTAAAAATAAATCTATTCATTACATTAAAATATTATTATTAATTAATTATTAATAAATACATGTACATTTCTTAGTTCGTAAATTTAAAATAAATGATTCATTTTCTTAAAATGGTTTTATTTTTTTGTTTACACTTATTTTTTATTTTTTTTGTGACGCTTTAAATCTCTCTCTATACCCTCCAGATCTTCGTAATCCTCAGCACACAGCTCCACGAGTATCTCTCCATCCTCTTCGTCACGAGCGAGCCATCGGCCACATGGGAAACTGAAAGCCCGAACAACCTCCTTCAGTTCACCTGGGGATTCCTCTTCTTCCTCCTACAGATGATTAGATGGTTGTAAATAAAAAACTTGAATATTCAGACTAAAATGTTAAATCTGGTCTCTCCCAGTATCCTCCCAACATTCTGAATTTAGGGCTCATTAAGAATGTTTTTTTAAAAGCAAAATCCGATTTGCCCCAACTGACCTTTTTCTTCTTTTTCTTCTTCTTGTCTTTCTTGTCCTCCTCTTTCTTCTCTGGTTTCACCATTGCCATGACCAGCCGTTTAACATCCACCTTCTCCAGGAACCATCCAGCCCCTATTCCTGAGCCGTCATGGCCGATCCGGATCTTATAGACCCGTCCCACATCTAAGGCCTCGATCTTAAATCAACCAATCAGAGAGCATCTCTTCAGACACAACCAACCGGATTCCAGAAACATCACTTAGCTTTTAAAATTTTCAAGTACAACTCACCTTAAAGATCTCAGTGGTCCCTCTCTCAAAGTTGTTGGATCGGCTCTTGAGCTGTATTAGTTCGGTTTTCCCCTCCTCACCGTAAATCTGCAGGAAGACGTTTGCATTCGTCCCTCCAGTCCACACGTCTCCTGTCACCACAGTGACCTCATAATTGATCACTGGCCGATTAGAAAAACACGCATTAATCATTTTCAGTTCACAGTAGCTAGATTTAAACTAATAACAGTCCAATTTTGAGTGCAGTTTATTGAAAACATCCAAAGTCATGGGTTTGTTTCCAAGGGAATGCAAGAACCGAAATGTTTTTTTATAATCTTTGGATAAAAGCATTTGTAAATTCATAAATGTGAAATACACACATTTCTCTATCTCCAGTGTCTCACTAGGATAGATTTCCACCTCCACCTTCCCATCAGCCTCGTCCTTACAGAGCCAGCGGTGACTGGGGAACATGTACTGCACCCCGTGCACCGGCACCCAGATCTGAACACTGTCCAGGAACCAACCGGCTCGCAGACCCTCGTTAGTGTGGCCAATCAGCAACCTGTTTATCTACAGGAACATGAACATTCATTTTAGTTTAAAATAACAGGAGTATAATTGTTGTTATGTACAAATGCATGATGTTTACAGTATGTACTTTATTCATATTTCTTGTGACATTGAATGATTAGTTGCATTTTTGACATTTGCAGTATCTAGAATGTATAGTACCTATCCCGATAGAATACAGTAGAACAGAACAGAATGGATTTGACAGAATAGAGTTAATTTGAATAATAGAAAAAATCCAACAAAACTGAACATAACAAAGAAAAGAACAGAATAGAATAGAATAGTTTAACAGAATAGTTTGAACTGAACATTATAGGACAAATAAAAAAACTAATTTGAACATTAGAAAGAATAGAAAATAATAGAATTTTATTTATTTATTTAGAGAGTTTAACAGAATAATTTAGAATAGAATAGAATGAGTTACAGAATAGTGTGAACTGAACAACAGAGCACAATAGAACAAATCTAACCAACAGAAAACAAATTTGAACATGAGAAAGAATAGAATAGAATTGGTTTAATATAAAAAGTGAATTTAAACAGCAGAATAGAATGCAATAGAACAAATGTAAACAACAACAAACAATAGAACAAATATAAACATGAGAAAGAATAGAATAGAAAAAAACTGAATATTATTAGTACAACAGAATAGAGTGAATTTGAACAATAGGAAAAAACACAATATACCAAATGTAAATGAACGACATTAAAGATAGAATAGAATAAATTGGAATAGAATGGTTTAACAGAATAGTTTAAGCTAAACATAATAGGACAAATTTAAAAAAAGAACAAAAAGAACAACAGAAAGAATAGAAAAATTTGAATAGAATGAGTTTAACAGAATTATTTAGAATAGAATAGAATAGAATAGAATAGAATAGAATAGAATAGAATAGAATGGTTTAACGGAATAGTTTGAGCTGAACATAATAGGACAAATGTAAAAGAACAAATTTGAACATTAGAAAGAATAGAAAAAATAGAATTGAATGAGTTTAACAGAATCATTTAGAATAAAATAGAATGAGTTACAAAATAGAATGAATTGAACAACAGAACACAAAAAAACAAATCAAGTTTGAACATTACAAAGAATAGAATAAAAAAAAAAAGAATAGAATGGGTTTAACAGCATACAGTTAATTTGAACAGAAGAATAGAATGCAATAGAAGCAACATTAGAACAAATACAAATACAACCGAATATAATTAGTTTAACTCAGTGAAGAGTGAATTTGATCAACAGGACAAAACACAATAGAACAAATGTAAACAGAATGAATTTGAAGACAGAACAGAACAAAATAGAATTTTAGACCTTTAGACTGGGTGAATAGGCCAAACATGAACAGGTAGCATACATTGCCAATGTCAAAGGTCTCTATGGTGAAGATGTCTGTCTGTCCCGTCTCAAAATAATTCACCAGGTCGTTATCGGAGACGACCAGCAGCATCTTGTTGGTGTCGCCTTTCTCTCCGTACAGCTTTACGAACACCTTCGAATCTGAGCTGGCACCATTAATACTGCCTGTCTTTATCGCAATGTGATAACCAACAGCTGGAACAGACACACACACACCTCAAAACCTATTGTAAATATATTTATGTAGACAGACATGCAAGCTACTTTTTAGTTCATCGTTGCATACATTTTACATTTTTGTATGTGCTAATGTTTGTATGTGTGTGTTCACTCACTAAACAAACGCTGACCATCATCAGTAGGGACTAACTCTCTTACAATCTGCCCGTCGTCTTCATTACGATCCAACCACCTGAGATGAGACAGAGAGAGATACAGTAGGCAAATGTGTGTGTGTGTGTGTGTGTAACTGAGCTCTTTCATTGGTGTAGCTAGGGTTTCATCTGCACTCATTAGTGTCCATTAGTAACCAGAGTCAGTTTTCTCAACTACATAATTGACTTAAAGACCACTCTCCCATGTTCTTTACTCAGCCAGATACATGCACATATGAACTTATACATGTATGTGTACTTATAGTGAGCTTGAAATACGCATTAGCACACAAGCTAATGTTTGTTAGATTGTCTTGCCTGTAACATGGGAACTCGATGGATGACGCCTCAGGTTGCCCCTCCTCTCTGATCATCACCTTATCCAGGAACCAACCACATCCTCCGCCTCGTCCGTCATGACCAATCCGAACTCTCCTGATCTGTCCCAGGTTGGCCGCCTCTACCAGGAACTCATCATGCTGAGAACAGAATAAAACACAAACTACATTGAGCAGAGCACACTGCACTGTGCTCCGTATCCTACAAATGCAATGTGTCTATCTGTATCAAAATTAACCAAATGTAATATCACCAGCAATCGTCATTATATTTTATTTTAACAAATGCAAAATGATGATGATAGCTGGACATCTCACACTGACTTTAACATCCGACATAATGAGGTCATGTGACAGTAATGTAGCATGCATGTAAACAGCACACATTTTTCAGCAATAAATATTTCAAACAATAATAGATCGTTGTCACATGACAAAAAATGTGTATGTTTCATTCATCAAGTGCCATCCAGTTATCATTTTTAAAATAATGAGGCTTTTTATATATATATATATATATATATATATATATATATATATATATATATATATATATATAAATTAAATTAAGGCTGCATTTTATTGATCAAAATACAGTAAAAACTGAAATACATTTTAATATGGAATTTATTCCTGTGATCAAAGGTGTATTTTCAACATCATTCCTCCAGTCTTCAGTGTCACATGATCTTTCATAAATCATTCTAATATACAGATTTGCTGCATAAGAAACATTTCTCATAACCAAAGGTGAAAATAATGATGGGTAACACTTTAGAATAGGTAACACTTGTTAACTATTAACTACGACATTTCTCTCAATAAATTCTTAATAAGCTGCTTATTAATAGTTAGTAAGGTAGTTGTTAGGTTTAGGTATTGGGTAGGATTAGGGATGTAGAATAAGGTCAAGTAGAATAAGGCATTAATATGTTCTTAATTAGCACTAATACATGGCTAATAATGTAGTAATATGCATGCTAATAACCAACTAATAGGTGTTACCTATTCTAAAATGATACCTAATTATGCTACTTAATATTTTTGTGAAAACCATGATAAATTTCTTTAAAAAAAAAAGAAATGCACAGTTAATGTTTCATGTCAGCATGCCACTACTCACGTTTCCTTTCTCAAACTTGTTGGCGTTGTTTTTGCTCATGAACATCAGTCGCTCTCCAGTGTCTCCCAAGTCACCAATGATGTTTAAATAAACACTGGCATCTGTTCCACTTCCACTGATGTTTCCCGTGCAAATCGTCACACGATACTTAATAACTATCGATTAACAATAGAAACAAATACAGCAATATAAAAAAATCAAATACATCATTATCTTTTTTTGTAAAATTGTATTTTACCTACTGTAAACTATTAATATAATGCATGGCTGAATTTGGGATAATATCTTTACGTGTCCAAAACACATAAAGGTTCTTCGATGGTTCTTTGAAGTCATTTATGTTCAGCAAAGAAGATTATTGTTATTATGAACCATTATTCATGTTTGAATTGTTAAGTTTTTCTTGATGTCTAAACATTGGTTCTTCAGATTTGTGCTTTGATCTTTAAAGCACCAGTATATACATGTAAATGCTTTTCTTAAAAACGAAAGAATAAAAGTTTTTCTGATGCTCAAAATGCACTTATTAGAAGTTTTAAGAGAGAATGGATGTGTTTTGTAGTTGTCTCACGCGGTAAAGCTTCTGGCACAAGTTTTCCAGTAGCTGGCAGCTCTCTAACGATCTCATTGTCATCTTCATTGATGTCCAACCAACGGTTACAAACAAATGAGTATTTCTCCCTAGTAAGGGTCTTCATCAATGTCACCTTTATTCAGAAAAACCAAGAAGAAATGTTAAGCAGAGAGCTCAGGACACATTACAGAATTCTGTATTTTTCTTACATATCAACTTTGTTTCAGTTGTGTCTCCATGAACTGATTAGAAGAAAAACAAATTGAAACAGATACGATTAAGCTATATAAAGTGAACCTGTATCAATCATTTGGAGAAATGTTTGCGCTCTTTCGATTGCAGACTCACATGTGAAACACGAATACATTTACTTTTAGCAGCAGAGTGCACAAATCATTTTTATTTGTAGCTGAGAAAACACGAAGAATGCTTGCTTACATCATGTTTTCAGTGTGAACTGCACAAATCGTTTCTGTGTGATAGTGCATTAGACTGTAGTGCAGGTCTCTCACCCTGCCAAGATGCCAGCCAGAGAAAGGATGCCTCTTTTCGTGCCAGATCCTCAGCTTGCGTATCTTCCCGATATCGGGCATCTCAATCTAGAGCGACAGCAAAAACCTCAATTACAAAAATGGATTTAGATTCAACATTCTCAAGAAATAAAACATCAAACTTATCAACTGAAATATTCTTATCTACTGTAACGACAGATAAAATGACACAATGTGTTTTGGGATCACTGTATATTTCTAGAATAAGACACACACAGACTTACAATGAACTTGTCGCACTGTCCCTGTTCAAAACTGTCTGATTTGCTCTCGAGGTTCATCTCGTCGCTCTTGCCCGTCTCTCCATACACCTGCAGGAACACCTGTGCATCTGTGCCCGCACCTTTAATCTCAGACGTCCAGATCCACAGGGACCAGGGCAATTCTGAGGAACACGCAGAAAAGAGCCTTTTGTGTAAAATTTGTTTAATTTATTTTATATAGCGCCTTTCCCGAGCTCAAGGACGCTGAACATGGTACACCAAAGCAACAAATATTGATAACAATGAACACTGGACATTTGGCCAATGCAAACAATGCAAAAAAGCCGTTGCATATGACACAGATCATGTAGTAAAGACATAAAAATGGAAAACAAAACGGAAAAATGTTGTCAATTCAATATTACTTTTAAATGTTATAATTTTTGTGGTTAGAATTTAATTTTATTATTGATGTTATTATTTTCTATTAAGATAAATGTATCATTGATGTTGTTATTTCTATTAATATAATTTAATTTGAATACAGATAATTATTATTATTATTTATGAATATAACTATTTTATTATTGATGTTACTATTTTTATTAATATGATTGTATAATTGTTGTTATTATTTTATGATAATTGTTTTTTATTATTATTGATTTCATCATAAATAATGAATTTAATTGTATTATATTATTTTTATATAAATATGTATTTTTATTATTGATGTTATTTGTATAAATATAATCACATTTTTATCACTGACTGTATTATTTTTATACATTTTATCATACATTTTTTTAATTAATGTAATTTATTTTATTACCTGTTATGAACCTACCTTTATTTAATTGTAAATGTGATTTTTTTTTTTTAGGACTATAATAGTATTTTAATATTGATGCTAACACTTTTTATCAAATTATTTTATTATTGATTTAATTTTTAATGCACATTCTAATTTTTTTTCACATTTAATTGTATTTCACTATTGTTGTTACTATTTTTGCATCAACTAAAAAAATGACAATAACTTTAAAATTTTTCTTAATAAACACAACACAGCACATTTAGTACAGTAGCTGGTCAGTGAATAAGACGCAGGTCTTTACACTGCAATGCAGCATGTTTAGTGAAAGTTACCCCTGATTGCCTCGACAGGGGAAGTTTGATTTTGATCATTTGCTCACTCTTTTGCTTTTTCTGTCTGAGCGAGACCATCTCATACAGCTCTCGCTCCATCAGTCCATCACCCTCATCTTCATCCAGCCACCTGCCGCAGGGAAACACCTGCTCTAAACCTGTGAAGGGGCAGTATACCGTCACCTGTGAGAGAAACAGAGAGACAGATCACACGCTGCATGTATGAATAAGTAATACAAGCTTCAAAACACCTTACAGCCCCGACACGCACCTTTTCACAATACCAGCCGCAGCTGATCCCAGCGTTGTCGTGTCCGATCGTGACTCTGCTGAGCGGGCTGAGCAGCTCCAGCAGCTCCACGTTAAAGATGTCGATCTGAGCGCGCTCAAACGTGCCGCCCTCCAGGAACAACTTACCGCTGTTCTTAACTCCTTTCCGACCGTGCATGGCAAAGTGGATCTTAGAGTTAGTGCCGGCTCCACGAATATCCCCCGTCATCACCTGTACGTTATACACAATCGCTACACACACACACACACAACCAAACAAATCAAGCCGGTTATAATCAGATGCACTTATCCTAACACACAAACACACACGTTTGCTCATACCCATTGGTTGTGTGGCTCCGGCAATCACATCTCTTTGTATTTTGCCGTCCCCTTCAGAGATGTCAAACCAGGCATTGACCGGAAACTCATAAACCTCCTTATTCCCCATGTCGTCTACTACAACCTAAATCAGATCACCGTAAAGACAAAGATATCATATTAATAACAGAAGACAAAGATATCCGTCATGAAGGTTTTAGATGAAAAGTGTGTTTGTGTACCTTATCGCACGCCCAGCCCGCAGAAGACCCCTTGTTATTGTGTCCAATGGTGATTTTTCGAAGTCTGCCCAGATTTGGTGCTTCGATGGTGAATTTGTCTTCATTGCCGCGCTCAAAATTGTCTTTTCCATCACTGGCAAGTCTTCGTTCTCCTGCAGTCATCACAACAAGAAAAACCAAGACATACACATGGAAACACTGACTGTGTTTAGTACTGCAAAGTGTAAAACATTTGTCTAAAATAACATAACATCAAATAATATGTGTATTTTAATTGTAAGAAATACTATATGTTTAATTGAAACATAAACAGCTCTAGGCAATAAAATTTAATTATATTAAAGAAAATAATCTCACAGTTTTCCATAAAAGCATGCTTTATAATTGTGAAAATATGTCTAATAATAATTAAAAATGTTCTAGGCAATTAAAGTTTGACCTTTTGTGTGTGTGGTGTTTTTTTGTTTTGTTTTTTTTGCATCATAAAATAACACCCAGAGAAACACAGACTGATTTAGTGACCTGTATCCCCAAACTCTCCGAAAATACTGAGGTAGACATCAGCGTCTGTCCCACTGCCTTTAGCATCCATTGTGAAGACACTGGCTATGTACTTGTTTTCTGCAACATATGTATAGACACTCACATTAACACATTTATATAAGATCACTTTTTTGCATGCATTATTTTTGGGCATTAACTATCATTACACCGTGGTATTTTTTGAAAAACCATGGAGCATCAAAAACCACTGGAGAACTCTTTCTGAGAAACTGTTGGTACATCTACTCTTCTCCTATCTGTGGGATGTAATGTTATATTGTCTGTGGTCTCTGGGAATGTTGGACTGCTGATATTGTGATCCCCGTCTGAAACTCTACTCTACTCCTAAATTTCTTCTAATTCATTGTATGCAACCTGAGTCTGCTGCTTGTGTGCATGCATCATCTATGATCATGATACCTATGTGATGTTATCTATAGATTATATGAAGCAAGATGTGAAGTATATCTGCAAATTATATGTCATTGTTGAGAGTTGTAATATCTTGTTTTAGATAATTTACACATGCTAAAGGCCTCAATGGGAAAATTACAGTTTGTCATATAATGCACGTGTTATTTATGTAGTGTTCATTTGTTTATGTACACTGACTGTTCTGTCTGTTGCATATGGGCTAACTAAGGAATGTGTTTTACAGAAGAAAGAAAGAAGGACAGAAATAAAGAAAGTGACATGGGTTTGGACAAACACATAATGACAGAATTCTTATTTTTTCATGTCTAAATGCAAAATTTTTAATAATTATAAAAATATGTGTCTAATTAAAAAATGTTTGAGGAAATCAAAGTTTGGTAAAATGGCAAAAAGTACATTAAAAATTGTAAAATAAATAAAAAAGTTTTGACTAGATTTGTGGCACATTTTTTACATGGTCCAAAATAATAAAATAAAATAAAATAAAATAAAATAAAATAAAATAAAATAAAATAAAATAAAATTAAATTAAATTAAATTAAATTAAATTAAATTAAATTAAATTAAATAATATTTGCTGTCTGTTTTGCAAGCATGTATTTTAAATAAAAGGTCACATATACGTTTTGGGATGTCCATGGGATTCAGGCTACCCAGCAGATATCGGACCGTAAGTCCGTCCCCCTCGTCTCTGCTCAGCCAATTGTTGCAGGCGTAAAAGAATCGGAGGTGTGGCCTGTTCATGTCAGTCACAATGACCCGGTCCAGGAACCAACTGGCACTCATGCCCGTGTTATCATGCTCGATTCTGCATTACAGGAAGTACATCACAAGACATATATCGTTCTAATTTTAAGACATGCCTTAAAGGTAGTTACTCTTTGATGTATTCAGATGTTTATGTACCTAATTTTCTTTATTGGCCCAACATTGTGCGTTTTGATCCGAAAGACGTCAGTCTTGTTCTTTTCAAAGGCTGTTCTGCTCCTAAAAAATTAAGAGAAATAAACCTGTGAACAGACTCAAAACTACATGATTAACAGTGACACTCAATCAAACTTCTAATGCAGAAACATCTGGAACTGACTATGCAGAAGTGTGTGTTCATGAGAAAGCACCATCTGTCATTATCAACGCTCTACGGTCTCTTCGGTAAAAGCATCTCTCTAATCAAAATGCGAAATGCATGAATTAAAAATCACCCAGTATGAATTACACATCCACTCGCACTGCCAAGTTTCTCACACACACATACACACGGACTTACCGATGCGGAAAAACCAACACACACCTCACCTGAGATCAGCACGCGGAAAACTCACCGGCAAACTTTGGAAATAATGACATTTAGACAGATTCAGAGATTCTGTTAAATATCATCTCGATTCCAAAATGTTGCATTCTGACTTCCGGACAGAATTAAAAGTCCATTTCTTTTCTATTCTGCTGAAACTCTCTGAGGAGGAGTTACTGAACAGATCTACCTGATAAATGAGTCTTTTTCTGACTGGATGAATCCCATGAAAACATGTCATGAAAATGATGTAAAAGTGAAAAAAAATCTTAAACTAAAAAAAAAAGTGAAATGTGAAAAGGTCCATTGGGGTGAGATTTAACCCAGACATGTTCTTGACAATCTTCGTGAGATGCACCCAACTACCCAAACACACAATATTTCTCATAAAGGTAGTAAAATCATAAATTTGGAGACATAATCTAAGCTTCCAATTAATTTGTGGTTAGGAGACTTGTGAATCATCACTGTGCATATATCTGAAGCTACATCTGATATCCATTTCTGGCCTTTTTTACGGCATTTGTAATTTTTATGAGTCATTATGCAACATTAACCATTTGGACATTCATCTGAGCAAGTAAAAACTCTCCCATTAGTAATCCATTTCTGAATAATTTACTGCTCATTCATCAGGACGATTGATTACTGTAGGAAGAGTTTCTGTAGGAAAGGTCTCTCTTTTTACTCATAAAATATCAACACACATTCATGGGATATGATGTCTGTGTGGAGATTTCTATGAGTAGCCTACCTTCTCGTGTTATCCTGAAAGACCGAAAAGGGAAGTGATGTCATATGACTGTACCCTCTCATTGGTTCAAGGAGCAAGTCACATGAATCTCTTCAGCTTCAGATGAATGTTCATGGTGATGCTGTATAGAGGAGAGCAAATCCTGTGCTTCATCATGGCATTGTGTGTGACGGATGAGCCAAGCGATTAAAATTCATGTCACGAATAGTTCATTTCATGAATAATCGTATAGCACTACTAAGAAAACAATATCTGTTTCCCAAAGATGTGTTGGTGTGAATGTCATGATCAAAGCACACACAGGATGTTCTCTTGTACAGCATTGTGTGCAAAAAGCAATGCACGGCCACACACGGGCAGACGAGGTGGCCGTGTTAAAGTTATACCTCTTTTCTGTGCTGTAGATTAGAGAAGAATACAGAATTAAATCATTAACAGATATGCATTCTCCTGTCAAAATCCATAAACATTCCTAGTTCTGCGCTACCCTGAAAAAATGTGTTTTGTGTAGATTTCCTGAACTGTTTATGTTGATAATAAAAAATAATTACTAAGAAATGGCATGTAACACACTGAATTAATTAAATAAGTCTAAAGTAGAACCACTGAAACTGTGAAAAATGTAAAGGTTGCTGAAAGTTTACTCACTCTCAGGACATCCAAAATATATATGATTTAGTTTTTTTAAGGGAACAGATTTGGAGAAATGTAGGATTATATCAATTGCTCAGCAATGGATCCTCTGCAGTGAATGGGTGCCGTCAGAATGAGAGTCCAAACAGCTGATTAAAACATCAGAATAATCCACACCAATCCAGTCCATCAGATAATGTCTTATGAGGAGAAAAACTGAGTATTTGTAAGAAACAAATCTATTATGGTGTTTAAGGCGAGACACTGCAGGTGAATAGAGTAAAAAAAAACAACAACTAATAGTTATCACCTTACTAAGTTTGATTGATTACATTGATAATTGCAAAAAAAAAAAATGTTATGTTAAAATATGCAAATGAGGCATTATTTAATTAAATATGCGCTAATTTGCATTCATTTCTAGTACAAGAATCAGAACACTAACTAAATTATTTTTTTGACATATTAGAGTCAAATGTTTTTACAGAAGGAATTCTGTGTATCTCTTTTCGTCACTCCATAATTCAGAAAAAAACGTTGAACAGCCGGAAAACGTATATATTTTCACAATTTGGGGGGAATAAAATGTTGTATTTAATCAAGAAAATTATATATGAACAAATCCCTCTGTAATAACCATCAGAATATAGACAGGAATAAATATGTAAAGTAAAAAAAAACTCATTTTGAGAAAACGGCCTTTAAAAATATGTATTGTAATTGAAATCTATTTACACAAACAGATAAAGTGCTATATAAGAAATACTTAGCAGTGTCTTTAGGATCTTTTCTTTCAATTAGTCTGAGAAAACACTTTATGAAAAGCCCAAAAGCCCCAAATCAAAAAATTAACAGGTGCATGAAAAAACTGTTTCCCCTTAAACTTTAAACTTTTGCGTCCAGCCAAAAAGTCCATAATCCATAACGCTTCATCCAGTAAGTGGTGCTTGATCTGTGCATATTTCTCTCCTGATTCAACGAAAATGCAAAAAACTGCAAGACAGTGAAAACTTGTGAATTACTGTGATGTTTTTATCATCTGTTCAGACCCTTATTCTGACGGCACCCATTCACTGCTGAGGATCCATTGGTGAGATGTAATACTACAGTACATTTCTCCAAATCTGATGAAGAAACAAATTCATCTACATCTTGGATGGCCTGAGGGTACATTTTCATTACTTTTTATTACTCTGTGAACTACTCCTTTAAATATCTACCTTGAATAATGATAATACTAATACTGACAAACGATATATTTTCAGGGAACAGATTTGTGCATGTCAACCCTTTCAAATGAACATCGCCATGTAGAAATGCAGGTTTGAAGCTTAACTTACTTGCTGGCCAGGTGAACTTTGGGAGTCACTCCAAACTCTCCATACATGGTGATAAATACGTTAGCATCAGTCCCAGCGCCTTTAACATCACCTGTGACGGTCACCACCTCGTACACTGAGAAGGAGAGCATTCTGTAAGCCAATTATACCTGACCCTCCATAAAAGAAAGCATCTTGTTTTCATTTGAATGACATTCGAAGGGCTGTAGTCTCAAATACATATAGTGCTCAGGTATATCCCGTGTAACCCAACAACCTGCTATTTTAAGCTTACTCATGTTTGTATGAGATGCATTTGCTGTAAGCAATATCTCTGTAACTTAAACGCCATGTTAATGGAGTGAGAGTACAACATGGCCCTGATGTTCACCGCGTGACCTCTACCTTTCTCTGAACCTCTGCAAAACCCTGGGACAACCAAATGCATGTGTGAACCTGAGGAGCAGTGTGTTTCTAGAAGTAACATTCAAACAGGGTTTACTTGGAGCATGTTAAGTTTCTTTTAGGGTGCTTTTACACGTGCACTTTTGGTATGCACCTGCCACAGTTCGGTTTGTTAGGATAATGTGAATGCTGTTTTCTAATTCAGGTGTGTACCCACAAACCGAATCCGAGTTTGGAAACATTACTATCTTTAATGTTTTTGAAAGAAGTTTCTTCTGCTCATCAAATCTGCATTTATTTGATCAAAAATACAGAAAAAACAGTAATATTGTGAAATATTATTACAACTTAAAATAATAGTTTTCTATTTGAATATACTTTAAAAAAATAATTTATTCCTCTGATGCAAAGCTGATTTTTCAGCATCATTACTCCAGCCTTCAGTGTCACATGTAACATCCAGTCTATCACATGATCATTTAGAAATCATTCTAATATTCTGATTTATTATGAGTGTTGGAAACAGTTCTGCTGTCTAATATATTTGATCAATAAAAGGTTAAAAATAACTGCATTTATTCAAAATAAAAATAAAAAATCTAATAATATATATTCTAATAATATATTTTCTTTATTATCACTTTTTATCAATTTAACACATCCTTGCTGAATAAAAGTATTGATTTTATTTAAAAAAGAAGAAAAAAATTATTACTGACCCAAAATTACTGACCAGTAGTGTACATTGTTATTACAAAATATTGATATTTTAAAAACATAGCTTCTTTTTTATTTTATTTTTTACTTTTTATTCATCAAAGTATCCTAAAAAAGTATCACATGTTCTAAAAAAATATTAAGCAGCAGAACTGTTTCCAACTTTGATAATGAATCATCATATTAGAATGATTTCTAAAGGATCATGTGATAATGATCCTAAAAATTCAGCTTTGCATCACAGAAATAAATGATAATTTAAAGTATAATACATTTAAAAACAGTTATTTTAAATTGTAATAATATATAACAATATTTTTTTTTCTGTATTTATGATCAAATAAATGCAGGCTTGATGAGCAGAAGAATTTTCTTTCAAAAACATTAAAAATAGTAATGTCTACAATCTTTTGGTCTGTACTGTATATATATATATATATATATATATATATATATATATATATATATATATATATATATATATATATATATACAGTATATAAACAAAAATATTTTAATCTAATATGCTATATGATTATTTAAAACAGTAAATTATTAAATTTTATGGAATCTTCAGAACCTCATTCAGCACAGTGGATTTATAGAATTTTTATCATAAACCAGCTTTGCATTTTTCTACATTTTGATCAGCTTTTGATTCAGCCAGGGTAAGGTACCCCTGGATCAGTGCTAAGCGATAACCTCGACCCGATGTGCTACGCCCGACTGAAGCTATCATGCCGTCCGTCGTGCTGAATGAGGTTTTGATAGCTCCATGAAAAGGGCGATTAGAGTATAATGTTTCAGGCCATAGAGAGGTGCCCGTCTGATTCAAATCCACTACTGGCCCGTTGCCCGCTGCTGTCCTCTCATGATACCCTGCTGCCAGGACACCGTAATAATCATTCAATCCAGACACGCCTCTGCTGTGCCAATCAGAGACCTCTGGAGCAGATGCCAAGGTGAAATCCAGAAGCTTCTCTGACTGGACGATAATGGAATGATCAGAATTTACAGCAAATCAGATACTGACACTGAAAATTCCAATTCCAATTGAAAATTCCACCATAATTCCAATTGCTTTTTTAAAAAATAAAGTTTCCAAAGGGTTGGTTTCACAGCGGCGCCATTGAAGAGCCATTTCTTTGGTCCCTCGAAGAACCTTTCAGTTTAAAGTTCTTAAAAGAACATTTAATTTATTCGATTTTTTTATGTGAAGAAATTTAATATTTTTGGTTTTATGGATGCTGAACGTTCTTCATGGAGTCACTGATGCCAATAAAAAAAAAACTTTAATTTAAAAGTGTGCAACTCCATTGAAGAACCTTTCTGTGTCCATTTAGTCTATTTCTGCTTTCATTGTTCAACCTTCAGCATTCAAGAAATCAAATAAGAGGTGTTCCAGGTATACAGAAACCGAGAGGAGTGGGGTGCCTGACTGAGAGTGAAAGCAGAGGAAGAGACGGACAGACACAGTAAGAGAGCGAGAAAGACAGATCATCCCCAGAAGACAGATAGTTTGATAGTAGGTCAGGTGCTTTGGCTTTACAACTGACCAAGTCTCCAAATGCAGTTTGCTAAATTAAAAGGATGGTTCATTCACAAATTCTGTCACTTAATCACCCCCATGTGTGAGAAAGTAGTTCATTGATAATCTTCTGAAGCTTCAGTATTGACTACTTTTATTGTGCTTTTTTTTCATGAAGCTCAAAAGTGATGGTTAGTGAATTGTGCATGACGTTCTCTCCCAGTAAACCATAATAGCATGTTCGGAGGACCATGAGGATGACTAAATGAAGACAGAACTTTCAGTGTCGAGCAAACTATCCTTTCAAATGAATAAATGCATTCAATTCTGACAAGGAGTTCCGGGAAAACCTCATCTGATCTAGTTTTCTCTTTATCTGAATGAAAAGAGTGCTAAGAATAAAAAGAAGAACTCTTCCAGAGTCTACCTTTCTTTTTGTTGAACTCGTCTTCTTGATCATCCGATTCCTCTGTGTGATAGTTCAGCAGCTCTTCCTGGTAGATCTCAGCATAATCCACCTGTTTGACCTTTGACTTCTTCCCTTTCTTCACTTTCTTTTCCTCGTCGCTGTCAGAACCTTTCTTTTTCTTCTTATCCTTTTTCTTCTTCTTCTTGTCCTCCTCTTCCTCTGCTTCCTCTTGCACGGCGTCCTCATCCTCTTCCTCGGCCGACTTCTTCTTTTTCTTGCCATCTTTGCTCTTTTTCTCCTTGGACCCCATGTCTTCTTGTCCTTCTTTGCTTTTGGATGGTTTACTCTTCTTCTTCTTCTCTTTCCTTACCTCCTGTTCCTCGTTTGAGGTCTGTTTTTCTTTGCTGATGAGCTCATTGTTGTTCTGCTCATCTGGTCCGTTGTCATTCTCTGTCACCTCAACATCTTCCTTTTTCTTTCTCTCTTTCACAGATTCGCTCTTTTTTCTCTTCTGTTTAGGTGTCTCCGGGCTTTCTGTCTTCGCCTCGGAGCTCTTCTGTCTTGACTTTGCGTCCCTCTTACTCTTTCCTTTTGCTGTTGGCTTCTTCTCCTCTCCTTCGTCATCCCTTTCTTCGGTTTCTGTTGGTTTTTTCTCTTTTGTGGGCATCTTTTATTCATCTGGAGAGTGGCAAGGTGAGGGTTGAGTGTTTCCTCGCCGTCTGCGGTGTAAGGTGTCGCCGTCTGACCAGAGCCAGCCGATGGGCCCCTGTGTGCAGCTGGAGCAGGGCCTCAGCTCGGAGCCAGAGGCTCTCTCGCGCAGGTCCCTAGGTGTGGCTCAAAGCTCATGAATAATTACTATACTCAGTGTGGTCACATGATCCGTGAGAGAAAGCAAATGAAAACAGAGAGGACAGCAAGAGAGAGAGGGCTGGGCCTCACAGCGTTCATTATTCATGGTCGGGGGATCGCTTTACTTTAATATGTGCACACTTCCTTATATATGGCATACGTTTGTAAAAATACATAAACACAACCTCAAGGGAAATAAAAGCTATTTTATGTGCATTGTTAAATTCAAAAGGCGCATCAATAGAAAAGAAAGTCATGGGGAGAAAAAGAAAGAGACTATAAGAAAGAAAGACAGAGAAAGAGAGAAAGAAGATCCACCAGTAGAGAGAGAGTCAGAACAGATAATTAAAGACGCTTCACTAACACCTGTAAATAATTCACAGTGATTTCATTAACACAAATAAATAAGTTAGTGCCATTGGATTAACGTGGTCAAACTATTTAACATGCTTTACCTAACCTAGGCAATAAAGAAGATCGGACTCCTAATTTAGGCAAATTGCCATTTGGCTGAAAACGCAAGTGGAAGAAGTTGCTCTAAAACTCTTGTGTGTGAAAATAAACACAAAGAACAGCTCACAAAACCGATTATAACCTAATTTTCTTGACTGTTCAAAACTCACAATATTAGAGGGTTGTGAGTGGTTGCTAGGGCATTAGTTGCTAAGGAGTTCTGAGTAGTTGTCAAGTCATAGTCCACCCTATAAACAGTAAGGTGTTTGTTTCCACTAGCCTAAATATATATAACAATTATATTTAATATATACTATCAATTTTTTCATTTATATTTGTAGAATATAATTAATTATATATTATATAATTAATTGCATCATTTTTTTCCACCCACTTCATTTCACCAAATATTGTTTTCTTTGCAAAGAAAATTTGCAATGATACCTATAAAGTTAACATCTGGAAAATAACTCCAAGGCACCTATAAATGTATAAAAATTTCTGCTGGGAGATTATAGCATAGGTAAATTGCAAAACATTACTGATAGGTCTGTCATTATATATATATATATATATATATGAGTACACACACGTAGGCTGTGTGCAAATCAAATGCATACCAATTTGAACTCATAAGAAATTCTCTTAAGATGACATGTTAATTTAACTCCATGTTACCTCCTGCCATTAGCTATATTAAAAACATGTGATAGGCCTACTGCTATCATCTGATAAACACAGGATCACACACAGCAGCTCATTTACACACCATATCTGTCGCATACACACGTTTTCATCTCTCCCTCCCTCGGACACAAACGCATTCCCTCAGCAAGAATGGTGCGTTTGTCAGGATTTATTTGCTTGTATTTAGGACATTTCCAGTCCTGACCCTGTACCACAACAAACTATCATCCCTATTCATCTGAAAGAAAATAACTCACCATTTCTTTCTTTTGCATTTAACTTATTTTAGTTTGCACATGTGGAAACATCTTGTGGGCACATACTGTAGTCTTCCTCTGACTGAGATGACCAGCAGGGGGCGATATACGAGAGCTCTGCCATAATACACACACACATACACAACACACACACCACATGGTAAATAATTCACTCTTCACTTAACAGCCTGCTGTAGAGACAACAAACAGGCAGACCAGCTAATATACTTACATCGACCTCCTTGTTTGTGTCCAGCCCGATTTGTAAACCGAATCAAGTGGTTCATTTAAAAGAACCGACTCAAACGAACGATTCGTTCTCTGATTCATTTATCTGAATTCGCTGATAGGCTAGTCTGTAATGAATTGTAAAAAAAATAGGTGAATGCAGAGTTCCATTACAAGGAAACTGTATTTTTTGCAGATTCTGTATTGGTTAAATTCTGCATTTAGTGTCCACTAAACTGTAAAAAATAAATGTTCAAAGTAACAAAGAAATGCTATCCCAGAATTATAGAATGGAAGCTTGTAGAATGTTCCACCAATTAAGTTCTGGAAATAATATCTACAAAACATAATTCTTTCTGTTTGGGTGTCTGTATCTGTACATGTAAAGGAGGAGAACTCCAGAGAAATCAAATGAATTATGTTTGTCTGATTAACACTGATTAACATCTGAAACTGATCAATTATTTACCACCGGCTCCACATTCAACACCAACCCTGGATATCTGCGAAAGAGAGAACCCTAAAATAATATTACAGAAACACCACAGAACTCACTTTAAAGAGGCTGAGCATCATGAAGCTTTGAAGCTTAGATCTGTGTGCTTTATTGGCTTGTCAAATAACTGTACATTTGTGCTAACAAAACAATGACAGTACAAAAAAATAAATAAAATAGAATAATTGATTAATTCTGTGCCAGATATTGTTGTGCAACAAATAAATGGCGATAGATTGATTTATGATGCCTTCAAGTTTCATGAAATCAGGATCTTAATGAATCTTAAACAGTTAATTTCTTGGTAAAGTGATAAAGTCACATTGCTATCACAATATCATATGCAAGCAACCTGAAAACAAAGTATATAAAGTTCAGCATTATAAACACGATCAGTCGATTTAAAGACATTAAAACCTCAATCACAAATTTTGTGTGAATTTCATAAACGTCAGGTTTACTTCCCATAGTTTATCATAAATAACTTAAGAACCTGTGCGTTAAACATGTAGTTATGCATAAAGTTTCGACTGAAATGTCAAATTCAGTTTACTTTTATGCACTGATGTGGTTGCTAATGAACAATAAACTTGCTCTTAAACCATAGAATCTGCGATCTCTGCCCTAGTTCGTTTGCTGGCTGTGATGGCTGCAATTTGCTGTGTTTTCTGTGAACTGGCAACCCAGGGTGTCTAAATACTTTTGTTTAAACTGGCAGTGGGTGGAATCACACAGACCAAAACAAAAACAGACATTCCGACACAGAACACATTTCAAATAACTGGCTCTAGCATTTTCAGAGAAAACTATGTGAACTTAAAAAGTTTCCTAAATGTCTGCAAATCTATTATGGTATTTTTTAATGCTTTAGTACAGTCAAAAAATGACTGCACCTTTAAACATGATTAAAAATAAGTTGAGTTAATGCGAACAGATGGCTTCAACAAAAGCATTTACCATCGATCAGTACCAAAGAGCTCAACAGGTCGGTCATAAAAGGTTTATCATTAAGAATCAATTGGAGAAAATGAATAAGTTTTACTTCCGGAACACATCTGTTGTGTTCTATTGCATTGTGCATGGTTTGGCGCCTCCTCACAAAGTTTAAAATGTGATATCTGTTCTGATACACAAATACGACACCATTACGGGAAATCACCAAACAGGAAACACATATCATTTTGCAACTGTCCCGACACGATATTGAAAAAACATGTAGCAATAAAATGCCTGGCCTTTAAGGCAACTATTCGTGCACACGCACATAAGTCCAAGTTCTATGGTGCCAGTGAATGGGAGGAGCTCTACAAAAAGGACCAATCAGATTGCAGAGACACACGCTTGTACATTTCACCTGCAGGGGCCCGTGTGCACGTGCACGATGCCGCGAGCGTGCATGTGCATGAAGTTGAAGATCTCATGTGGCATGGCGTGGAATCCGGGGCGGGGCTTGACGTTGTCATAGTAATGGTGTGTTATGAAGATTCCGGAGGGGTTCATGGGAAATGCCCAGAAGCCATAGAGATGCACTTGTTCACATAACTCCATGGCTGCGGTGACAAGCATCAGTCCGCTGCTGAGGCGTTTGGCACGGACGCCCTGCACGGCCCAGAAGCGCTGCACGTTCAGCAGATACTGAGGGTGGAAGAAGAACACGCCGCGGGCCGACTCGAAGTCATCCAGCATGTACTTCACGCGGAACGACACGTCTGTGTTCCTCGTGTTATAGAACGCTGGCAAAACCACAGAGGAGTTCTCGTAGTTCCGCAGAACGTCGTAAAATGGCTTTCTCCATTTCTCCAACTTTTGAAACCTGGTGCAAATAACGAGAGAAAATTAGTGTTTAAATGGTTGTGTTATGCATGCATGTAAAGTAGCATTCATAGGTATTTTTGCATAAAGTATAATTACAGCACACATTTATTAGATGGACCTGTAATAACAACAACAACAACAAGTGTGTGTGTACCTCTCAGTTATAATGCTGGGATTTACTGTAACAAGGTCAGTCTTAGATCCCACATCTTCACTGTACATATCTGAGATGGGAGGAATATTACATCTGAAAGAGAGATTGGACTTGTCGTTTAGCAGATCTCTCTATATATTCCCATGAGGTCTAAATGGAGTAAAACACGCTAAACAGTATTTTACCGGAAGACAAAGTCAGCTGCATCAATCTCTCGTCCACATTTGCTGTTTTTGATGATGCCCCCGTTCCCGATGACGGCACATTTCTTAAACTGGGATTTGGAATAGGGCATGTCCTGCAGTCGGAGCAGAGAATACATTCAGAAACAGGACAGGAGCAACCGAAATGGGATTACAGGGATGACTGCTTGGAGATGGTTACAGGCATAGGGTTTCTAGAGTGTGATCACTGCAGAGTGTGTGTGTGTGTGTGTGTGAAGGGAGATCTGATATTGATAAAGAAAATTATTTATGGTGCTATAAAAGTCTCCTAATTGGGCATGTCATCCTCTCAGAAATATATGCTCTAAACAATTCTGCAAAAAGGAATCTATTTTGAAAGTTCTAAATGATGAAGAAATTCCAAAAGGAATCATCTGTGCATTTGCATGCTCTTCCAAGCTCGTGCAGTCAAAGACCAGTGCTTTTAGCATGATTTGACACTCACAACAGGGAACATTTTAAAGACCTCCGGGCTGATGTGCAAGATTCCACTCGTATCCACCTCATAACGCAGTTTGGTGCCCGAGGGAGTGTTTCTCTTTGTGGTAAACAGGAAGGAGGGGGCATTGCAGCAACGTGACAGAGACGTTCTATTGGACAGGGGGAGAGATGACATCATCGCTTCGTTACGACAAAAGAATCCTACTGGATATCGAAGGAGATGACATCCTTCCTTTGTTTCAAAAAGAAATCCCATTAAGACTGTGCTGAAGTTGGGAGGTAAAAGAGGAAAATGTTCATGTACTCACTTGAAGTTATCCGCCTCCTCCTTGTTTTGCTCCCACTTACACACCTGCAGGTTCCTCCATCGCTCAAACAGCTCTGAAGTCTTCACCCTAAAACACACACGCACACATAAAGTCAATTAAATGAGAGAAAAACGGCAGCAGTCACAGCTACAAGTAGGTTTTCTTATTTAAAGTCTTCAAAGAGAGGCGTTCCTTCTCAGATGTTGTATTTCTTTAAATAGAAGCTCTTGTCCTTAGAGACGAGACATTGATCAGGAAATCTGACTCCTGCTGGAATGCTTGCTGTGTATGTACAGACATCCGAGAGAGAAACTTACATGGTCAGTACTTTCACATCTGTGATTTCCTGCCGTAGTTCCTTGCAGGAAGTGGAGTTGAACTCCAGAGAGCCATCGGGGCGTTCCAGATACCTGCCAGAAAACACGGAGTCAGACACGAGTCCTCTTGAACACACACACACACACTGCAGGAACAACCTGAGATTCCACCATGGAGAACCTAACTGAAGATCCTGGTCTTTCTCGTTGCATGTGTCTGGTCAAACAATCCTGAAGAAACGGCATTGGATTTCTGTCACAACTCAGAACCAAATCTAATAGAATCAAACAAGAATCCTCCAATAAAGCTTTTTTGTTTTTTTAAGAAACTAGAAATGGCCGTTTAAATTAATTTAATGCAATGCGTTTAAACATTTATCCAGTTTAAATGTTAGAATTAGATTTATAATAATATTTAATTAATTGCCGAATTCCAATAACCGAATCTTCTCCAGGGTCTATAGTGAATTTACATGATTTAAAAAAATTCATGTAAATTACATAGTTTTCTTATATTCTTTACTAATCGCAATTCAATACATGAATATTTTAGTTTACAATAACTCTAAATACATTTATTTCTTTATTATTAAAACTGACCAGCATTTACTTTTCTAATCTTTTTGTGGTATTTTAAATATTATATTTTTATAATTACATAAAAACGAACAAACAGCAGTTTCAATCTGATAAATTATCTTTGCATTTAATATAATTGAAAAAAAAACCAAGGTATTTCTTGTTAAAAAGTAAATAAATAAAAAATTATTTCTTCATTCATTCATTAAAATTAAAAAAATTCACATTTAAGTAATGTCCATGACCTTATTCAGGGTTTCAAAGACTGTGCTTGAGAATTGTGGTTCTTAAATAAAAATGAGAGTTGTTCAGTTTATTTTAAAGCATATTTAGTCTTGTTTTGAGTCATTTTAAGCCTTTACTGTGGCCACTTCGGAGCAACGCTTAGGCCACCAGATTGAGAATCACATACTTGTGCCATGTGTTGTTCTGAACTCAGCAGAAAACCTTTTTAGCACTGCACTCTTTTGCAATATACTCTTTTAAGAAAGCTTATTTTTACTCACTGTTTGACTCTCGTGAGCAGAAATTGCAGTGTGAAAGGATTCTTGTTTGATCCCATTAACACTGGTTCCAAATTATAACCAGAATTCATCCTGAGGATTGTTGACAAGACACTTTGAAGACTCGTTCATTCTGTTACGCAAGGTGCATTCAGCTTAAAACAGTCTTTTCTGTTGTTATGAGGAGAAATATAAAAGAAATAACAGTTTCACCACAATGAGGAGAGGCAGCAGGGTTGCTTGGTGAAATGTGAATCCTCACCTTGGTTGTGAAACAAAAATACAGAAAATATGCATTACAAATATGGACTTCATGAATGAACTGTAAAATAGGAACAAGTGTATAGACTGCATCAGGAATGTTTTTCTCATTATTTGTCTCTGTTTGACGTTTTCAGTCTTGCCTCGGGCACCGTGTCTATGAAAACATACTCAATGCTTCATGTTTCCATTTTAAGGGGCTTTAAATGGACTTTAATGGTGGACGGTCTGCTACTGTAAATAAAATAAGAGCCAAAATGGCCCTCGAAAGCCAAAGGTCTTCTGTATATCTACAGTATCTTCCACCATGCTAAGTGCTAGACTAAATGACTAAAATGGGTTTAACATGCACAGTGTTTTATCTAAAAGGCTACAAACACCACACCATTTTTTTGTAATGTTCTAATTTGTTATATAATAACATGATTTAAATAATACTTTCCATCTTAACAGATCTGTACAGCAACAAAAATCTTTCTTAACTGTTTACTGTTTTAAACTGATGTCTTAGCTGTTGTGTCTTCAACACATCATTTCAGCTGAGGACAAAAAAGAAGTAAAACATGCCTCAGATTCAATATGACTATATAACAATAATAATAAATTATATTATATTATAATAATTTTTACTATTTTTTTTATTTAAAATACTAATAACTGTTATTATATTATTATTGTTATTATAAATATTTTATTTTATTTTATTATTTTCTTAATTTATCACTATTTCAATAATATCATAAAACGCATATATTAATGATCTTATTTTATTAGTCATCTTATTATATCTTATTTCTTATTATATTAGTCTTATTATCTTATTATATTAGTCATTTGTTTTATCTTATTATATTTACATTTTATTATTGCTAATTATTGTCATTAAGTATTCAAAATATTTTAATTTATGTTATTATTTTATTATTAGTCTAACTAACTAGTCCAACTAGTATTACAACAATACTCTTGTATTGTACAATAAAAAGCAGAGTATTAATTTTATTATTATTATTAATTATTATTTTTATTCAAAATAATTGTATTTTATTATTATTAAAATATTTTTATTTTATTGTTTTATTTTTACTTTATTATTATTGCGATTATACTACTGTACTATATTATTATTATTATGTCAAAAATATTTAATGTTGTTGTTATTAAAATTTTATTATTCTTACTATTTTATAATAATAATAATAAAAATAACAACTATTATTATAAAAAATATATATTGTTTAAATATTTGCAATAATTGCAGTAATATATTTGTAAAATAAAAATCTGAACATTTCATTATAATAATAAAAATAATAAGTAAGATGCTGTTTAATGGTTTTGGAGCAAAGCTAATAGTGAGTAAATGTGAGCTAATTAATTAAAATAATGGTTTGTAATGAAGAGCAATGACAGAAAAAAGAGAGAAACAAAGAGAAAGAGCATGAAAAACAAAGCAGAAGAAAAATGAAACAGATTTAGCGATTCCATACATCTCTGACTGGAGTGACGTCATGACATGTGACTGTGCTGTAG
Source organism: Carassius gibelio (assembly GCF_023724105.1). NCBI lineage: Eukaryota > Metazoa > Chordata > Actinopteri > Cypriniformes > Cyprinidae > Carassius > Carassius gibelio. Next base: position 3,465,577 of record NC_068391.1, on the reverse strand, counting down.
CCTGAAGAGGTGCACACTGGGTAATCATGAGTGCTCTTTATGTGTGATCAGCCAGACACCTCTGACGACACATTACAATCTTCTATGATCATTTAAATGAAAAGAAAAAGCGTAAAAGACAAAAAAATAGATATACATATTTCTGGTCAAAGAGAGGTGGTGCAATGTGCAAGCAGGAATCCAGTCACATGACACACACACATACGTACAGTACACTACACTACACAAACCGTTTGCGTGCACACACACACACTCACACACTCAAGTGTGCTCATGACACACACAGGTGAGATGTGGAGGGGTTTAAGAAATGCATGATGGGACACAGAAACAGGGACCCATGACATCCAGAGGAACACAAGGAAGGCCTCCCAACCTCAGGGAGCCGGGAAAAGGGTGATGGGGTCAAAGGTTGAGGACGGATGGAAGGCTGCAGACAACATGCACAAAGGAGCGGCGGTGCGCTGAGCACTGAGCATGAGCAGGACCCTCTCAGACCAGATGGAAAAGACGAAGAGACATCCTCAAGGGGGACGTAAGGTTGGCAAGGAGGTGAACTGGAGATGCCATCAGTGTGGCCTACCTTTTCTTTTCTTTTTTTTTCTTCTTAATATCAGCTAGGCAGGGCGTGATAACTACGGAGCTCTGAGCCTCAGAATGTGGAAAATTCTGACGGACACATCTGTCAAGATGCATACAAGTGGATTAGGTTTAAAGTTCAATGACCCTTCAGTTCCTGTCCCAGTACTGACAAGCACAACAACAAAAAAAGAGCAGAGCACAAGAGCAGGCTTCTCCAATGTAAAAATCCCATTCGTTTCCTCCATACAATATCATATCAATTATAAGATAATTTATACACTTTTAAAGATATAATTAAAATATAATTTATATAAAATATAAATTATGTAGATAATATATATATATATTTTAGAAAATAATATTTAATAAATATGCAATAAAATTCATAGTATTTTCTACCTTAATCAATAACGAATTGGTTTATATTGTACCATAATAATTTGCGATGCTATCTGAGATAAATAGTTCCTATTTCAGTTCCTATTTCCTATTTAAGTACAGTCGCTCTGCTCACAAAAGCATACTTTGCTAATTGTAATATTTCGGAAAGTGTAAAACATGCAATTTAAATGCAAATTACATCAATAATATAATATTATTATTTATATAGTATTTAATGTTTAATAAGTATATATATATATATATATATATATATATATATATATATATACCTGAAATCAATTATAGTGGTTTATTCCCATGTTAATACAGTGGCTTTCATAAAAGCATATGAACATGCTAACCATACTATTTCAGTGTGCATTTAAATTAAAGTATACCAATAATATAATATTCTAAATTTAACAGCAAAATCAAATTTAGTGACAAAATGTAGCATGCTACTTTTTGAAATGTAAAGAAAAAATATTTGCCAAATAGGAAAATAAAACTTAAAGGGAAAACAATGTTATATTTCTTGCCCCATTGGCAGCTATTTGTTCTTGTTTTAAGCATAAACTCACTTAAAAAAAATCATATCTTAAGCCATCATACTTCTCAAGTAAATGTTTTGTGATTTAAGAATGCTTCGATATATGTACTGGAAAATAAGAGAAATATAAGAACTTTTTTTTTTTTTTTTTTTGCACTGCATGAATACAAATGATTTTACTAAGAATTATTAATAACACAATTGCTCGAAGAATACAGTGAATATTGTACAGTATACAGTAAGCTTGTATTCCATTATGAACACAACCACTTAAACTTTTTTCAACATTTATTTTATTTTTTATTTTTTTTTTTTCAAATTAAAGTTTCATTTCAAACCAGGTTGTTTTTGGAGAAAGCAAATGGGAAATATACGTCCTGAAGCGATCATGTCCATGCTTAATTTCTCTTTTTGAAGTCTAAAAGTAAAACTCTAATCAGTCCTGGTCCTGCTCTGAAAAATAGGTTTTAGATGCCACAGCTGCTTATTTCTGATCGTCTGATTGGCTGATGGGATTGGATGTGTCTCCAGACCAGACATGCAAGCGGCTGATCATTGTCTATGTGGCATTCTCTCTCACTGTCTCTCTAGAGTGTTGGTGGTGTTGTTGAGAGGTCTCTGTGCTGGTTTGTACCTTTTCCTCCCATTTCTGGCCGGCTTCATCCCTCCATCATCGGGGTAACTAATGAGCCCGCTCCAGTTGCCCACCTCCTCTCCTTTGAGGCGGGAAAAATGTTGCCCACTAGTGAGAAAATGAGGCAGGTGGTTTAAGGCTTCATGTATTTGTTAAAGGCAGCAGAAAATGTCAAAACACACCGATTTGTAAGAGTTTTTCATTGGTTTGATTTAATCAATTAATGTAAAAATTGGTGTATGATGTCAGGAGTGTCATTGAAAATCAGTGAAAAGAAACATGACAAAGAACAGCAAATACCATCAGCTGCAGTCCAAAAGTTTTAGACACTTCAAGAAGCCTCTGTGTCATTGCATCAGATGACAGAAAGAATTTACCAAGTGGAATCTGCAAACAAATGCTGCATAAGCTTTTTTTTCTAAGCCATTTATCTATATATTTTGTCTTTCCTGTCATTTTCTATCAATTTAATTAATCCTTGCTGAATAAAAGTATTTTACTGACCCCAGATGTTTGAGCACTAGTGTATATAGTATTTAAAACTGAGGACAGATGTTGAACAGCATCTTATTTTGCACATTTCTGGATACTAATCTTTACTGGGGGTCATTTTGTCTTCAATGCATTATAGATTAAAAACGCTGGCATAATCTTAAAAGGAGGATTGCAATAATCCAGATTATTTACAAGCCTTTTGGGAGATTAGACACTGATTTCTTAAAACATATTGTAAAAGCAAAGATGAATATGCAACTAGGATTTTAAAACACTTGCATTAGTGTATGTATACTAATTTTTCTAAACCAATGTTAGTTAATTTCAGCATTTTATTCGGAAAAAAAAAACTGGACAAAGCATTTTTTGGTCCACTAGCAAGTTTTCAGACATGGATCAAACCTCACAAAACTCTGATTTCATGAAGTGTTTAAGATTAATTCTGCTGTCCATTTTCTATGTTCTTAAAAGCATCTGTTTAATGTGGACATCAGGTCTTGGACTTCTTGACCAGGAAGAGAAGCACAAGCTCGGATGCTAATGTGAAGAGAGAGAGAGATAGAGAGAGAGAGAGGTGGATATGAAGGACAGATGCTTTTCTGCAGTCAAATAGATAATGAAGAGGTCAAAGCTGAAGTAGTAGCAAAATGTCAATACTTTTTCTGCAGAGCCAATCAATATCTTCAGGAAGAAGAGGAACTTTCAAGCCTGGCACAAGACTGCAGAAGCTAATCCTAAATCTAGCACCAGTGTAATCAGAGCTGGGGGGAAATGTAATATAATAAACGTGTTGTATAAGATTTATTTGCAGCAATCAGCTCTCGTACTAGCCAGTTCAGTGCGATTTTATTTTTAGTTGTAACTCTGAGCCAACCTGACACCTTTAAGTTTTATTGCAATGACATTAGAAGGCCAAGTCCGGCATAAAGTGTTTTTAACAATTCCAAGTTGTTATTTCACCTGGGGGGATCATTTAAAAGGATGTTTTATTCAGAGATTGTATTCCAGTCTGTGGCTGCATTATGCAAGCGTTTGTCAGTGTAATAAAAGTGCAGTAAAAATGTGTTTGTCACCGCTTTAATCTGAGGTGTAAATATCAAAATAACTTCAGACTGTCACATGCTCACACAAAAGAATATAGGACAGTGTTTCCAATATAAACTTTATCTCTCAGATGTTGCTTCATTATAAGTGTGTGCTTAATCATGTTTCATGCCTCGGGTGTTTCTCCTAAACATATTGCTATTTGGCTATTTTGGCAATTTGAGACTATTGCTTGGTTTTTGGGTTCATTTTCACAATGGGTTTTTAGGAATCTAAGCTTAGTTTTTCATTCGCTGTTCTGAATCATTAAGGAAACGCACACGAGATTAAGAGCTTTTTGCCAAACTAAAACCAGATAATTAGAAGACTCAAAATCTCAATTTGGTGACTATTTACTCTCGTTGCTGGGTTTGAGGCAAAAGCACTCGCTTGTTTCTCTCCACTTCAGCAGAATAGATGCGGGGTACAGAACAGCATTCATGCGATCCACAGCCGTCAGGCTCTGATGTCATGAATCCTGAGCGTGTGTTAGACGCAAGAGGGGGGTTCAGGTGGGAGTGTGAGAAAGCTTTAACTCAGCATATGGGCATCTGCTGGGACGCAGGAACCATAATGCACTGGGGGCGCTTCTTACGAGAGACGCCATTTTACATAGACAAACACGCACACACACACTCAAACACCCTCGCAATGCTGAGCCATCTCACTCTGCTTACCTCCGTTCCCCAAAAAACTAAAATGTTTCACTTTCCAGGACTTATTCTCTGTATGATGTCATTTTGATGCAAGTGGCCCCAAACAATTCTTACAAAACACCACCATGATTTAAATGCATAATTAATTTCTAGTGCTTGAATCTAGGCTATGTGCTCATGCAAAGAAGGCTACATCACAGTCTTCCAGTTTTTCTTCACAGGCTATAGACACAATTGCATATGATTAAAGTCTGCAATATATGGCTTTCTGCTGTCACGCAGGTTTATGCAAGATGTATGAGCTGTTTAAAGGGCTGAAGGTAGAAATAAAATAAAATAAACACAGAGGAAGAAGAAAACAGACTTAAGCATCTCGCTGCATAGACAGTCATCCAGGGGACTGTGTATGGCATGATTTAATGGAGCTCAAGTTTAAAAAAAGATTTTGGAGCAAAATGGGTGCAATTAAACATGACTAAGATTAATTGCTGAAGACTATTTTGCTTTATCATCCACATGCCCTCATATAATTTTTTTGCATTATGCACCATTAAATAAATTAATCACCTTACCTTTTAATGTAGTTCTTGCCATAGAGGATTTGCTGCAATAAGGTGACCAGTCCAAAAGCACATATGAAAATAAAACACAAGGATCTGTTTCCTAACAGATCTCTATTAGCTGTCGGATCTGAGTAGCCCATCCTTCAGAAGAGCGTTTGCCTTACAGAAGACACATCGAGTCACACCCGCGCGTGTTTACCGTCCTCACGAGCACCGATGCGCTCTCAGTCTCCATTGCAGCTCCTTTTCGCTCCAGTATCGCGTTTGAGCAACCTTCCCGTGAGAATGTCAGTACAACTGCCCAATGAGGTCAATCGTCTTGTAGCAAATCTCTCATAACCTGCGATACGCGACGCTCCTGCAGAAAGCGCGTCCCAAATGCGGAGAGCGCGCAGACGATGACGCGCTCCTCTTCCTCTCATCAGCACCAGTGGAGCAAGACTGCTATCAAACCATTGATTAAACCATAGAAAATGTGGCAATTACACGAAGACCAATTTGGACTTTGGACTGATAGTTGGACATTATATTATGTTTAAGCTCAACTTGATATTCAAATAATGTAAACATAGGCTAAATACATTAACATTATACTGTAAATTAGATGACCACATTTAAATTACTAATATTCTATGTCAATGAACAATGATTTTGTGACAGGAGCTATTTATTCATCTTTGTTGTTAACTCACGTCCATTAAATGATGTTAGATAGGCCTGGCTTTCCATTTGAATAATGGTAATATATGCTTTATTAATAAATGCTTTATAAGTATTTTTCATATTAACTTATGTGACCTTATTGCAAAGTGTTGCTAAATAATAAAGAAAATAGCCAAAGAATAATAATTATTATTATTATTATTAAGAGGAACTGTTTAAATAAAATAAAAGTGGTGTGAAAGGGAACTTTTAACGCCATTTTCATGATATATACATGAAACACACACACACACACACACACACACACACATATATATATATATATATATATATATATATATATATATATATATATGAACACTGTTCAGTTATACTAACAGACAGATGTTTAGATTTTATATGCTTAAGAGAAAATGTTTAGGCTATAAAGGTTTTCAGTATGATATAAAATTATAAATTAATATTTTTCATCGTAAATCTACATGGCATTTCTATAATTAATCTTGATGTGATTGTGACCAAAACTGGTGAAAATGCATCAAATCCGCAGTAACACTTCGGGGACGTATTTAGTTGTTGCACCGAAAGGGCTCCGGTGGGTTTTTAATGGTACACCAGCGTCTCTTCCGGTCTCTTTTGACTCAGCTCTGAGGAAAGATGGTGAGTGTCCCAGCACCTTGTTTTCAGAATCTTCTAACATCTGATTCATAGATTGTTTTAATCACTGTATCATTAATAATATCACAAGCGTATATATTCAAGAATGAATGTTATCCATTATACTTGTGATTCCTCGATAGCGAACGGTTTTAGATGCTATGTTTATCGGTTAGCATGTCGCTTAGGCTTCACGTTCATTTTCAACGATCTCGGGAAATAAACCGGTTAGCTTTGAAACCATTTAAATTAAACCGTCAGAGTTGTGTTTCTCAGTTACTTTAGCGGCACGAGTTTAGAGCCTTTCTGTAAACACACTTGGCTGTGTCTAGCAGCCTAGTGAGCTGTCTTTCTAGACAGCATTATATGCTAGTGTGTTTCCCTCCCTAGACCGTTCAATCGAAAGTCATTGTGTTAATCTTCCTAAAACATACTTGTTGGACATCTTCGTCTAAATCATTGAGGGCAACAACTTGGTGAGCTTCCTATTTAGACAACATTTTAAGAATATCTCAATCTAGTCCACTAGGGAGCTGTCTTCATAATGAGCTGCCTGCATAGACATCACTTAATGGGCGTAATAGTGTCCAAAGCAGCATCTGAATGAATTCTGACTAGGTGGGCAGTTTGCTGTGTTGCATGAAAGGAATGTTTAAATTCAAGCTGTGATGTGTGATGATTTTCTTGTGTTTTCCAGACGAAGGGTACGTCATCTTTCGGTAAGCGTCATAATAAGACGCACACTCTGTGCCGCCGATGTGGATCCAAGGCGTATCACCTGCAGAAGTCCACCTGTGGAAAGTGTGGCTACCCTGCCAAGCGCAAGAGAAAGTGTAAGTGTCTTGATTTGCATATGAACTATCACAGTTCAAAGTCGGGTTGTTTTTGCATTGATTTTGATTTCAAGTGGCTTTATTGCAAGCTAAAAGACTTGATATCATCTAAACATTGCCAACATTTAAAAGATTAGTTCACCCAAAAATGAAGTGTTAAACCCTCCGGTCACTCAAGATGTAGATGAGTTAAGATTCTTTATTAGAACAGATTTGGAGAAATTTAGAATGACTTGACTTGCTCAGCAGTGGATCCTCTGCAGTGAATGGGTGCCATCAGAATGAGAGTCCAAACAGCTGATTAATACATCACAATAATCCACACCACACTTATCCATCAAATAGTATTTTTGAAGAACCAATCCATTATTAAGATTTTTTAACCTTAAATGGTTGATTCCAGCAAAAGTATGATGGACTTCCTGACCAATTGCAATGGTTTACATTTTTTTTTCTCTTTGGGGGTGAAAAATTCTTTTAAATTTGCACACAATTAATAAATAATGGGAAAAGAGATGGCGAGAGCATGAGCTACAAAAATGCATGCATTCTGTCTGGCATATCAAAGCTTACCAGTGATGTCCAAAAATAAATGTCTGAACAAATGACTGTCCAGTGATATGACTGATTTGACCTGAGGTAAGCCTGAGACCGTTATGGGGAATACGTTTTATTTTCAAGCATATAAAATATATATTTTTTATTTTTTTTTGCAGACAACTGGAGCGTTAAGGCCAAGAGGCGCAGCACCACAGGAACCGGCCGCATGAGACACATGAAGGTTGTTTTCCGCAGGTTCAGGTGAGGAAACGGGCATGCAATGTTCTGCTCAGACTTTCATGCTTTTAATCTTTCGGTTTAGCGTAATCTTTTGAGTTTTGCCCCTCTTATTTATTTGTGTTCTTAAATTTTCCTAACACTTTATTTGATATAAAATGGGCCTTTTTTTGTTTATCGGACATTTGACAGTGTATCAGCATGATTGAGATCTTTGTTTATCCCGTGATTTGATGCTTTCCTAAAACCTGATATCCTGTAGTCCGGTTAAATTAGCTTCTATATGGTCGCTTACCAATGATGTGCAAAAATAAATGTCTGAACAAATGACTGTCCAGTGATAACAATTTTATACTGAGGTAAGCCTGACCCATACGCTCGGATAGGGATCTGTTTTGTTCAGCGTTTATACCAGTTGGGTTTTATTAACTACTGTTGGGGGACTTGATCAATAGATTTGCGACCCTTGCAGTAATGCTATAGGCTTATGAATAATCTCCATCACTATTTGTGATGTGGTGTTGACTCAAGTATGTTTTTTGTGTGTGTATTTCAGAAATGGATTCCGTGAGGGAACCGTGCCCAAGCCCCGCCGGGCAGCAGTGGCTGCGTCCAGCTCCTCATAAACTGTTTTCAATAAAAAGTGCCGTTTAAAATGTCTGTGAATGCATCCTTTTGTTTCACTAACACACTCAGTACTTCTCAAACCATTTGAAAACAAGTTATCTATTCATATCAATGCAAACCAGAGGCTGGTTTGAAGAAAATTGTTTTGTGAAGAGCACTATAACACTTTGGTTTTTTTTTCAACTTGCATGTTTTATGAAGATTTTGTTCACTTAAATATTAGTATAAATTCCAATAAATATAGGAAAACTGATCTTGCTAGGAAACCGTTGTTAATTTAAGGTTTTATTAGAAGTCTACAGCAATAAAATGACTTTTTTTTTCAACTTTATTAAATTCAGGCACAGTCGAAATTTGTTAACAAATACAAGAATGTGTAGGGTGGCAAAATGAAGGACACAAACGGCCTCTTCTGAAGACCTAAGTAACTCCATGCTAAGAATCGAGTGCAAACATACAAATAGTGACAAATCAAAAAGTGTAAAACAAATGCTTTGTCAAAGTGATATGAAGTGATAGCAACAGTGTAGTGATTCTAGACAAAAAAAAAATTATAATCCGAACGAACCTGTTTGGAGTTGCTGCAGAAGTAAGCTGTGATCGTGAAAACTTTTTTTTTTTCTTGATTGTGTGTGCTTTGACAATAAGACGTGATGTATTGCAGTTAAAACAGCAAGTGAACATTTTTAAGTGCACTAAAACCCGTCAGAAACCAAGACTTGGCTCGACTTAAGTTCTAGAATAAGAATGGCTGATCTGAGTCTTGTTCAGGCTCTAGACCCAGTACTGTTTGGTGGTGATGGGGGGTGCGTGAGGTCTGTGCTTTGGTATGTGGTTCTGAGTGACGTAACTTGGGTCGTAGTAATCCCATTCCAGGGCGGACGCCCAGGCAGAGCCCGGGAAACCATCACTGTCCACAGAAAGGATACGCAGAGAAACACCTAAATGAACAGTTAGGAATTCAAAGAATGGACAGACTCCAAATGTACACTAGCAGTGAGAACTTTTCTATTTGTATTTTATAGGTTTGAGCTTTTGAAGTCTCAATTGAGTGAATGAGATCACAAGACTAACCTGCACTGGCTCCAAAGTCACTATCCAGTCCAGAACCTCGAGCCGAGGGGCTTGACGATGCCACATAGCAGGAGATCTCCGGCGGGATGATGCTGGCGGACTCGTATTCCACATGGATCTTATCCAGAGGAGCGTTCTCCAGCTCCATGGTGCTGCTTCTACGCATGGAAGTCATCGGCATTGAGAACTGTAACCAGTGCAGTTAAACGGTTAAATTACTCAAAGGCAAGTTTTACTTGCACCCAAAACTGTAGTGAAAGTAATGGTTTTCCTCAGCTTCCAGACTAAAGCTAATAAACCGGGCTGTGTTTCTTCAAAGGTTTTGTGAGATAAATTGATCATGGAGACCATTGCCAGGGCTGGGAAGTAACTGATTACATGTAATCTGGATAATGTAGTCAAATTCCAAAAATCAAGCATGCGAAATTAGATTATATTACATTTCAAAATACTTCTAATCAAACTACAGTAACTTTTTTTTACGACATTATACACACAAGTTTTCATCTTTGAAGGGTTTTGTCTTTCAAACATTAAAATACTTAATGAACCCACCTTGACAAAGTTTATAGGATAATACTGTGCCTTATATATACACTATTTAAATTAATGTGATATATGAGTTGGGTCACAAAAAGTCATCTTTAAGTAATCAACAAGTAATCAAATTATATTAGATTAAATGTGTAATGGATTACTAACTACAAATATAATATAGTATAGTGCAATATATTGTAATTGACCAGCACTGACCATTGCCCACAAATGTTTTACTGTATAGTAATTTTCCCATATTTCTATATTCCCCATATTTCTAATATAGAAATAAAAATCTATGGTATTTTGGATCTGTGACAAATACCATTCACTTCGTGGACATTACAGTTTTATGTAAATACTCATAAAAAGGGCCAAACTACCAGTTTAAAAATGACAATTTAACAAGGCAAATAACAAGGTATTAAAAAATATATTTTCCTATAAAATATCATAATCATGCAATCAAATCTATGCTATTTTTTGATATGGTCAGTGCTTTAAGTGGGCCGGTAAGCACCGGTCCTCAGTACCACCACTTCCAAATATAGCTCTTTAGCTTAACACCACCTCTCCATGCGCCCAAAACATGCTTTTAGCTTACCACTATGTTCATTTGGACATCTGTTTTAATAGAGGTTTTAATCATTTGCCTTCACTGCCGTTTTTCAGAGCGCCCTTCACAATGCACGCTTCCTAGTTCGGAGTATGGAGCGTGAATCATTTGAACCAGTTCGGGAGTTCGGAGCGGGTTCGCGAATCATTTGAGTCAATTCGGGATTTCGTAGCCGGTTCGCGAATCATTTGAGTCAGTTTGGGAGTTCAAAGCGGGTTTGCGAATCATTTGAGTCAGTTCGGGAGTTCAAAGCGGCTTCGTGGATCATTTGAATCATCAATTCGAGAGTTCGTATAGGGTTCACGAATCATTTGAATCAGTTCGGGAGTTTGTAGAGGGTTTGCGAATCATTTGAGTCAGTTCGGGAGTTCAAAGCGGGTTCGCGAATCATTTGAGTCAGTTCGGGAGTTCAAAGGGGGTTCGCGAATCATTTGAGTCAGTTTGTGGATCGCGAATCATTTGAATCAGTGCGGGAGTTCAAAGCGGATTAGCGAATCATTTGAGTCAGTTTGGGGAACGCGAATCATTTGAATCAGTTCGGGAGTTTGTAGCGGGTTCGCGAATCATTTAAGTCAGTTCGGGAGTTCAAAGCAGGATCGCGAATCATTTGAATCAGTTCGGGAGTTCGGAGCGGCTTCGCGGATCATTTGAATCATCAATTCGAGAGTTCGTATAGGGTTCGCGAATCATTTGAATCAGTTCGGGAGTTCGTAGCGGGTTTGCGAATCATTTGAGTCAGTTCGGGAGATCAAAGCGGGTTCGCGAATCATTTGAGTCAGTTCGGGAGTTCGGAGTGGGATCGCGAATCATTTGAGTCAGTTTGGGGATAGCGAATTATTTGAATCAGTTCGGGAGTTCGGAACGTGATTCATTTGAGTCAGTTCGGGAGTTCGGAGCTGGTTTGCGAATCATTTGAGTCAGTTTGGAAGTTTGAATGCAGTAATGCAGTAGCTCTTTCTAAGGGTATTTTTTCTAAATCCTTTTGCACATTTTATTTATGTTCAGTAGTTTTTTCTAGCTCAAGCAAATCCACAAACTAATAAAAGGATTTATTATTAAGGTTGCCTGTTGCCTGCTGACTGCTGTATATAAAAGCCCTTCAATATAGTTGTTGTTACCTCAGGGGATGAGGGGAATCATCAAAAAAATAAATAAAAAATAAATAAAAATAAATAAATAAATATATATATAATAATAATAATAATAGAGTACCGGCACCTCTTTTGGGCCACTTAAAGCACTGGATATGGTGCTATAGTAACACTATGCTTTTTGGACATACAGTGACATATAAATAGGCTACCCACTATATGAGAATGTCAATCAAATAGCTTTTCAAAGAACCAAAAATGTTCCCATTATATATCACATAAGTATATCATGTAGGTTATAATGTCATGTAAATGGCAAAATCTTTTTTGTTTTTGTTTTAAATGACCATTTCTATGAACCAAGGTAGCCTATTAAAATTTGATAACATTAGACCTATAACCACCGTGACATCTTCCATTAATATTCAAATTCTTAAGAGATTTTCAGGTGCTTTATTTTTTGACCCTACCCTGTTTCGAGGCACATGCAGCGCTGGAGAGTTCGGGGGCACCGTGTTGACCCGCTCCGTGTCCGAATCACTGGACTGCAGCAGCGCCGGGGCGCTCGTCCTCCAGTCCGGCACGCGCGCACGCAGTGACTCGGACCCGGCGTAAGTTGCCCCATCCGGGCGTAGAAACCTGGCGCGCTGCCCGGTGGCCCTTCTCTCCGCTGATGAGGTCAAGGACGAGGTAATGGGAGGCGCCAGCATCGGTTCCGAGACCGAGACGTAGTTGGTCTTTCTGTTTGGAGCTAACAGAGGATCATCAGAGAAGCGGGTGATTCTCTGGCGGGTGGAAAACGACGAGTGCATGAGCGAGATTTCCGAGCCGCAGCGGTCTCTCTTCCTCAGGGTCATGCGGAACAGCTTGTACCCCACAAACAGGCAGTTGATCAGCAGGAGCAGAAGCACGCAGGGAATGAGCAGCAGGATCAGCAGGGCCAAACTGGACACCGGGAGGCCCTCGGGTAAGTATGATGATGAGGGCACAGCCGATCCCAGCTGCGACATTTCATCACAAATCAGGTTAAAACAATGTGATTTTGATGCTTATTCAATTGTACCTCTGATAATTGTTTTTATGTAAAATAATATCAATAAAATGACTAAAACTGACAGCCAACAGTTGAACCGCAGGTGCGCCCCATTGACATCAATCAATTCCGCCAGAGTGCGTCAAGAGCTTTGGCTTTTCACCGACAGTTTACAACAACTTTTCAGTCTTACCTCATAAATGAGAATGCCTTTGGTGTGTTGAGACGTCTATTTTGTTAGCGAGCTCTCAAAATAACATAGTAATGAAGTTAAATATGTTAAAGCATTTATGCGGGAAGAGCTGATTCAGCTGAGGTGAAATCGAGCTCTTTTGAGGTTCCGATATCTGACTGGAAACAAAACAAATCACCAGGAAAGCTCAGAGACTGCAAAGGAAATAGTTAATTGGTGACACTTTAAAATAATAAAATTTTATAGGCTATAGCCTACCAGCTTGCCTTGGTATTTACATGTTATTGCTTACAATTTTTTTGTTCCTAAATTAGGCTATTGTAAATGAAAAGGTACAGTAATTCCTGAAAATCATTGCCAGGATTCTTAACCATTTTTATTTATTTATTTTTTATTTATTTATTTTTTATTTATTTTTTTGAGGAAAACGTTTGTTGGTTGAAATAGGCTATAAGCTGAAAAAAAATATTAATATTAGGTGAAAAACGTAAACTAAAAAAATAAATAATAATAATTAAATTTAAATTTACTTAATTAAAATTTAAAACATAAAATGTTAATTAAAAATATTACTAAGCAACATAATAGTAAAGGCCTATAAATAACAGCAAAATAACACTCATCTCAATATTTTTTAATCACAGTACATTGGATTCTACGGAGTTCTCACCATGCAATTAATTTCTATGGCCTAGAGAGGGCAGTGTAGACTAGTTTAAGCTTGTAGCCTTATATGCGTTTTTCATTTGTTGTTCATGTAAATGGCATCACAAACCCTGTAGCTACATGTTATTACTTTGAAGACATCAGAAAGACATATTTATAATGCTAACCTAACCTTGATTCCCTATGGCCCTTTAGATGGTCCCCTTAAGTACTTATAATTTTGTCCATTCATTTTGCGGGCGTCTTTTAAGTTTAGAAATGAGCAGCAGTTTATAACTGAGTGAAGCTTGCACAGGGAACATACCACTTATGCTGAAAGCACAAATGCACAGTCACTGTACATGTTGTGAAATGTCATGAAATGCCTATTTTGAAGTTAGAAAAAGGAAAAATTACACATGTTCTGCATAGTATGTAGCTAAATAAAAAAAGACAGCAAATACAATTGCATATTGGTGGATTTCCCATTTTACACTTTAGATATAGAATTGCTTTTTTTAGTTTTTCTAAGAAATATCTAGGTTCACACTCTGCTAAAAACAGCCATTCTGATCCTGAGTAAGTGTGACTGTCATTTTAAACGGTGAGTATGATTCACGAGCCACGAACACGGCAATGACTGACACGAGACAATGTTCTTCTCGCTCAGACAGTTCATGTATTTGCACATTTCCTGTGAATGCCAGTTTGTTGAGCTTGAAAGTATCACTGGCAAATATGTCCTATCAAATATACAGAACTCATAGTAAAATTGTATCATTAGGGGTAAAACTGCTTGAGGCAGTACCTTCAAATAGCTTGTCATCTTTATACCTTATTTGCCCAAAAAGGTTCACAAAAAGGATACATGTTACTACTTTAAATGACTTATACAGACCTTTTAAGAGAATATTGTAACCCTAAAGGTAATTTTGCACATTTTCTGACACCATCATGGTGTGGAATATGAACATCTCATATAATTAATATATAAAGATCAACTTTATTAATGTTTTATCTCTTTGAAAGGTATTTTTGAGGCAAGACATCACAGGTGATTAGGGTTAAAATGTTAACTAATTGATACCATCATACTTCTGCAGTTGATTAATCACAGCACATAAAATTTAGTATTACAAGTTGTCTGAAATGTTATGTTTGAATATGCAAATTAGTCTGACTGCATATTTGTCCAGAACAGAAATCTGGACAGAGCCAAGTTCACAATTCTTGTTTCATTGTGTTGACATTAGAGTTAAAGTTGTTTACAGACGGGATTTTGGATATTTTTCACTATATTTAAGGAATAAAATGTTACATAATAATGTTACAATGTTGTATATACTGTATATGAATAAACCCCTTTGTTAAACCTTAGAAATATAGTCCGGAATAAAACTGTAAAGTTTTTTTTGGAGATTTTGGTCACAGTGCATCAGAAGAAAAAAATATTTGAAGAGAATGGCCTTTAAAGATATGTATTGTAATTGAAAACTGCTTATGGAGATAGATAAAGTGCAATAAACACTTAAATGTGTATTTCGGACTAGTCTGAAAACCTTAAAATTGACCTTAATCACTAAACACCTTTTTTCCCCTCATATGTAATTGAATGCATGCATCATTCCATGCATGTATTTTTCATCTTATATCTTAATTGCTCGACACATTAAAGACCGCAACACCAAATTCCAGTTATTTCATTAACAAAACTTTATTTCTGCTTACAAAACATGCGTTCATCATTCATCATACATGCCAGGTCATATCTGAAATTCACATTTTTTCAATATACTTTTTACAAATAATTCATTGGAACATGACACAGGGATCTCTCATAGAGACTAAATCACTGACAGTTCTGTACATGAGTACAAGGTCGTCATGGTTAAAGAAGTATGCTAACACTTCAGAGTTGCACCATCAGTGCAGGTGTGTGTTAAGTGCGTGAGCTGTTCGTGTGTTTTTCCCAAACACTTCATCTCTGTACGAATCACACAGGTATTACATACCTATATATATGTTTGTGTGAGCATCTCGTCTCACACTTGAGTGTGTGTGCCTCACAGAGACAAACAGCTGACATTAAGTCTGTCACCAAAATGAGCGTGTTTTCTTTAGCTAACACTGTCCCAAGCTGTGTTTGATGATTTCTTTGCTGCTCGGGGGAATGCGATCAGGGAAAACGACTTGAAATTCGACCAGCAGGTCTCCACGCTGGGCGGGGTTCTTCACTCGGGGAAGCCCCTCCCCTATTAGCCTCCTCATTGAGCCGGGCTTGATGACATCATTGCATGGGAGGGGCTTCATCTGTCCGTCAAGCGTAGGGACGTTAACCGTACACCCACACAGAGCCTGGAGAAAAGCACAAAAAAGGAAAACAGTTAAACGTTGTGTCATCTTTGATGAGGTTATAAAGGTCTGTATCGATCTTCAGTAGCTGTCTTTGTCTTGAGATCTGTTATATAACAAGCTGCAGTGCTTTGGCAGCATAAGAGCTACAATGCCCCTCCGGCATATGTTATGAGGTCTAATCCACTTATCTATATATGATGCTTTTATATAATGTGAGTATGATCGCGGGCGGAATATAGGCCAGACAGATTGAAAATTACAGTTACACAACAGCAGAAAAGAGCCGCTAATCGCTCTCTTTCTCAATGATGCTCCAGTCTGCGGGGGACGGGAGGGTAAGCGTGGGAAGACAAAGATGAAGTGGATGTGGAAAATGAGAGGGCGAGAGCTAACGAGGAAAGTAGAAATGGAAATGAGCTGGAAAGAATAAAAGAATAAAGGTTTGTTTTTAAGAGCCGATGCCAAATCTGAGGTTTAGAGAGCAGGATGGTCAATTTAATGAACACCTTTGTTATTCGGCCAATATATATATATTGTGGAATAAATATTTTATAAAATATTTTTTAATTCTATTCTGCTGTCTTATGAATATTACTGCAGTATATTGTCCAATCAGGGTGACTTATCAGTACCGATAATCTTAGAATGACCAAATATGGACTGAATATTTCCTGGTATTTCAGCCAGGACAATTAATTGACCTATATTCATCATCAGTTCCAAAATCTGTCCAAAATAATTTACCCTTTCTGGGGTTTTTTTTATTAATATTTTGTTAAATAAGGTGCTAATTTGATTCTGATTTGCAGTATTGTGTATATATCATCATTATATTTGTAACCCTGCTCTGTAGATAGTTTTCTTAGAAAATGGATACATGAGGGCGTATAGGCAAAATAGGATCCACTGCTAGAGAGGAGCGAATGACAGAATGTGTGTGAGACGATGCTGAGAGCTGAAGAGGCGGTGTGTGAGATGGGAGGGAGAGTGTGTGCTCTGAGGCTGCGGGGGAGAGATGCTAAATTTGGATACAGCTCTCTGCAGAGGCTTATTGAGTACCGGCGACTGTGAGGGAACATTTCGTACAGCCATGCACACATACACACGTACACATGTACACATCTCACCTCTCGCAGCGTGATGGTGGTGGTGTACACAATATGCGAGCCGTCTCGTCTGAAATGGGTGTGCTTCTTTTCCTTAATAACAAACGCCAGGTCGCTTGGGGCGTGGCCGAGCATCTGATGGCCCTCCTTGGGGAAGGTGATCCTGGTGCCCTCCTTCCATCCCTTCTTCACCTCCACGTCGAACACACGCTCTTCTGGTCTCAACCCGTGTTTGTCCATCTGCCGGAGGCGTGTCACTTTCACACGTTTCGTCACGCCCATCAAAATGTCCTCCAGTGACACGAGGAGCTCGTGAACTTCGGCCACGCCCGATGGCTTGAGCCCGCCCTTGTTTCCATGCTGACGGCTGAGGTGGGGCAGGGGGTTCCTCATGAAGGGGTTAAACAGGTCGTCATCGGAGTCGACTTCGAAGTTGAAGAACATGCGCCAGGAGTGGGCGTCAGTTTTTGAGGAGCTCTGAGAGGGGTCGCTTTTGTTTCCAGCTGGAGTCACACCCCCTTTGGTCAAACCTTGAAGATTGAAGAGATTTTATTAGCATGCATGTCTTTGGTTTTACAAAAGCTAATTTGCTGGTTAATAAAGTATGCATAAATGATTGATCATGTTTGCAGCTATTTGTACCCAGCACTGCAAGTGTGTGAATCAGTTCAGATGGGGTTGTAGGAACCCACTGAACTCGGTGTTCATTTGAAATGAGAGTGTTTGTGGGATACTGGGATCGATCTATCTTAATTTAAATGTATTTTTAAAATGCAAGTGCATGCATATTAAATATGTTTGTGCTTGCACTTTATTCTCACCTTGTTGATCATAGATGCTGCGTTTCTCTGGGTCTGTCAGAACATCGTGGGCTTGTGCAATCTGTTTGAATTTGTCCTCAGCGTCTGCGTCTGGGTTCTTGTCTGGGTGGTAACGGAGCGCCAGACGCTTGTACGCCCGTCTGATCTCCTCCTCATTCGAGTCACTTGACACGCCGAGCACAGAGTAGTAATCCAAACACTCTGGTGAGGATGGGGGGCTAGACACCTCCGGTTCTTCAGGCACATCCTACAAACACACACAGATGGCAAGAGTTTAGAGTACAATCATTTCTAGTTCTGCTTGGTTCATCTACACAGGGTGATCCCAAATAAAAATAGTTGTCTTGGTTCAGGCAGAGATGTGAGTACCATAGCCATGAAGGGAGTTCCCATAATATTCAGAGTAGATGAATTTGTCAGTGACCAATTATTTAAACAATTTTTTTATATATTTATATATAATGGCATAAACATTGAATAAAAAATAATGTAATATAAAATTATAAAGTGCAAGTAATTAGATGACCTTATTATTATTTATAAATTATTACTTGTATAATTCATACAACAGAAGTATTGTGTTTTCACTCAATGTGAATCACTCAAAAAATTGGAGAATACAGAGGAAATATAAAATCACATCCTCTTTTTTTCTACAATATATACATCTATTTATGCATTTTATATAGTGGGGAATATAGAGATGTATATAAACACCTCTATATTCTCAATTATATATTATACTCTAAGTCTTAGGGTATATATTATATAGAGGAAAAATAAAGGTAAATATATTACAATTTATTACATTATATATTACATTATACACATACATATATAAGCTACTGTCATGCATATATAGATTTATACACAGAAAAAAAAAAGAGGTGCATAAGAATTTAATATATACCTCTGTATTGTCCAATATATAATAAACACAAAAAGTCTGAGTCTATATTATATGGTGGAGAATATAGATGCAAATAGATTTTTGCATGTAATGTGCTGCATCTCACCTCTGAGGTACATCCCTCCTCTCCGTGGATCACTCGCACTTTGCACTTGACATTCTTGTGTTTGACGCCGAACTGAGTCCAGATGAGAACCATGATGCTGCTGCTGCTGCCTGTGAGTGTGAGCCGAGCGCGTGAGCTGCTGTCTGATGCATCTCCAACCGCTCTGCTCGAGCTTTTATACCCGCGTTCTACACACTGCGCCCACGCTGCATGACCGAGCTTCCCCGAGCACGCCCATTCTTCACGCACACGAGAGGGAATACCGCGTGCCCACCAATCCACACTCGATGCCGCTGAGGACCGAGATGAGCATCACGCGGATGTGGCAGCCCACCTCTCCATGTGGAGGTGCGTTTCCGGAATTCACAATGAGTGTCATCCCTCCCCTCCATCCTTCCTTCCTAAATTGGTCTCCTGTTACAGACTGTTCTTTTGGTTTGTCGGCCAGATTTTTGGATTTAAAATTGTGAATGACAGTGGATTTTCGCAAAGAATGGTGGTACACGAACACGAAAAAGCATGAAAATAAAAAGGCGAGATTGACAGCAGATGAACAAGGAAAAATGTGCATAACAATAGACAAGGTCGTCAAACGCACTTTACACCTGAGTCGTGCATAACTTTTAATTTTATTTTTTAACCACGAAACGCAGACAATCATTGCCATTTAAGGGTGAAGAGATAAAAATAAATTAAATAAAAATCACTGCCTGACAGAGTTGTTCCGTTTATTGTCCAAATTAGCATTTTTTCATTATATACATATAAATGGATGTTAACTTAAAAAGTAAAAAAATAAAATAATGGTGACTACTGCTTTTTATTTTATATAGCCTATCTATTATATTGTCCGCTAGTTGAAAATATTGGGCATCTGTGGGAAGATTTATGCTTGAATGTCAGTTTTATTATAAAATGTCAAAACATGTGTGATGCCTTGAGCAAGCAATAAAGTCTTATTAGAATTTAGCTACACACGCACACACTTCAGTGTCCCTTTGTGTCAAAGTGCATTTTGCACAGTTGACACATCCAGTACCGCTTCACCCAGACATGCAATTACAGGCAGTTAACGTGTGATTGTCAAGTCTGGCGGATTGTGTACCAGTAGTTCTTTACGCTCGTCACGTTGACAGTTCAATGATTCCATCTCCACGGGAATAAAAAGTCTTTGCGCATGCACGAGCGCGCGTTCACAGACCGTCCTCGGCGTTAACTGACCGCTAAATGTATTAGAGCGGAGCCTTGGGAAACGTCGCATTACGCAACGTACGTTTAGGTGAATTGGCGCGCATTCCTCAGTACATAAATGGCCATATTTCCTCAGACATTACGCGTTCAGCCAATCACAGACGAAAGATGCTTCAGGATTCCCGCTGGTACCGGAAAACTGGACAAATTTGGTGTTTATGTCCCTGTCAGAGACGTCAGAGAATCTCTAAACCAGATTTCATCCATTTTGGAAAAATAGAAAGAGGGAGCGCAGGAAACCCGAGCCGAGTGGTGTGAAAATGAAACCTCGAAATCTGTCATTATCGACCGGCCGGACATTCCGTTGTGTCTCGAGAGATGAATGTAAGATTAGGTGTGTGTCTCGCTGTTTGTGAGGAATTGCAGGAACATCTAGCGAAGTGTCGAGGACGTTTTGGAACATTGTGCTTCTGCTTAGTGAAGCTCAGCAGCGGCACGTAATAAGTCGTGATCTCTTGCTTTTAATTATAATTCTCGGCTCATGACCAGCGGATGTGCAACTGTGCCGCGTAATTTTCGCGCCCTCATTGTGCCGAGGTTTGTTTTTCGCGCTCATTGTAAGTGACCGTTATTAGCTTTGACTGAAGTGCTCCTAACGTAATTCTGTTTAAATTAGAAACCATCTATCAAACGAAGTCCGAGCGATTGAGGGATGTCCAGTGAGCTAATCGTTTCCTCTCTGTTTTAACTGATAAAGTGTTCTTCAGCGACCTTCAGAAAAAAAACACACATTAGCTTATCGAATAGTGCATTTTAATATTTTCCTAAGAAATCGTGACTGTTTTAGCTTGTTGCTAGGCAGTTGTTGGGATGGTTATTGTCTAAAATCAAAAGAGCTCACCCCCAAAGTTTCCATGATTTTTTTGGTATTGTCTGAGATTTTAACCTGTTTTATCATCCTGTAGGTGACAATTATACATTATGATCACTTAGAAAAGTAATAGGACACTGCTTTACAAAATTGAAAGTGTCATTTATGTTTGTAAAATAGTTAACGTTACATGTTTGTATGGACACTTGTAAAACTAGTAACTAATTAACAATACAAAATCCATGGTATTTAGACATTTTTTGTACATGACTATGGTAATACCATTATGTTCTTTTAGGTACTTTAGAATGACAGGTAAATATATGAATATGGTAATAGGTACCATAATAATACAATCACTAGACTGTGATACCACTACAGTACCTTTGTAACCTTTCCCCCATTTTATCATATGTGTATGTGTTATAGGATATGCTATGTGTTGCAGGGGAGTGATATTCACAGGTACTGCTCTTCCTACACGACCTTCTCCTTCTGTGATCACTCTTTCTCCCTCATCCTCTCTGAGTAAAGGTTACAGGGTGATTCATAATGAGTAAAGTGGCATTTGACAGCACCTCTCATTTCAGATCCATCATTCAAGTCACACTCATTTGGTTGTGTAACTATTTTGATAATCATCTGCTTTGTTAATGAATTCAACGACGAATTCTTAACAGACCAAGTGATTGTCTTACAAACATTAATATTCAGATGGCAAACCGAGACATGAGGTAAGGCGAAGAAGGGAAAACATTGCCAAGAGAACTGACTGTTCTAATAATAGCTGCCAGCAATAATGAGTAAATTTTAGGGACATACTGCCATCTGCTGCCCATGTTTTGCAAATGTTCTGAACAGTAGTAGAACATTTTAAAAGCATTTCCCCCCCTTTAAATACTCTAATAAAACAGCTTCCACATACAAGAGGAATGTGAAAAGAGGCAAGAACTGCTGAGGTTAGCATGAGCCAATAGCAAACACAGCAGGAGAGACTCTTTACTCTTGCTGTTAACCAACTCTGGCAGTAGTGCTGACGAGCAAACAGCCTCTCGTGTGAACAAACTAACTAACATGCCCATCAAACACAAACTCTGGCCCAAACCCTACTGAACGGCCAACCAAAACAACACTTTAAGGCATCATAAGGGTGTTTCTCATATTCCAAAAGGAAGACGGCATAATTAAGATAACATTTAGCCAAATTCTAAGGTAGCATCACATGTATAAATTTAAATATACAGTACCGTAATATTAGAATGCATTGCTGCTCAAACAAATATGGCTAAACTAAAGAGAAGTTGAGAGATGTAGACTTTAAAAAGTAATCCAATTTTAGATCAAGGTTTCATTTCATTTGGGATGCTACCTTCCAAAAATGACTGTTTCTGAGCTACAGAACATAAAAACCTTAGTCAGATGGAAGTACAGTCATACATTTATGTCATCAAGTGTCTTGGAATGATTCTTTTATTGGTGCCAAATAGGAATGAAAGACTCCAAAAAGGTTTATTATGTTTCCTCCTTTCTTCTAAATGTTCTCTTTACAATGACTTGGTGCAAATCTACCTGCATTCTAGACAGGTAGATAATAATTGTAACTTTTAAATGACTGATAACAGAAAATACTGTTCGTCTCTTTTCTAAATGTTATATGAAGTTTTTTGACAAGAGTAAAAAGGTTGATTTAAAATAAAAAAAATGGCATACACATTGTGTATACACGTATCCCATTTCTACACACACACACATTGTGTACAAAAGAGACACACATAGGACTGTGCGAAATGGTGTGCTGGTATAAACATAGCATTATGGGAATTATTTACAGGGGATCCATGCCATGTTGTGTACTGAACTCCTGGAAGTCCTCAGGAATGGTGTCTGGAAAAAGATTTATTTATATGAAACAAAAATATTTTGTAACATTATACATGTCTGTTTGTGTTTGTGTTCTCACCATTGCAGCGGTACTTCAAGTTTGACCAGATGATGTTCTCTTGAGAGAAGCAGAACACTCCCAGTCTTCCTCCTCTCATTGTGGTATCAATTGTCACCCCAGAATCTGCCACCAGCTCTGATCCCTCATAGAAACGAACCCTACAAACACACACACAGAAGTCTACCGAATCATTTTGATTTTTAACACACTTTTCTTTCTCAAGTAACAGCTTGCTTGGCTTCAGACATGAAGTCACCTGAAATTCGATTGGCTCACCTGATATATCCGACTTGTGGGCGATGCTGCAGGTACCAGCGGTATGATACCTTATCCTTCCAGCCAACGTTCCTTGGATCCTTCCAAAGGAGACGTACCTGATCATTAGTGTCACCTGTGTGCCAGAGAGAGTTCCTCAAATGCTCACCTGGACCAGTCTGGGACTTCACTGCCTAAGAGCAAGAAACAAAGTTAGAGTTCTGTTAAACCAATCAAGACTTTCTTACAAACTTGGACATAAATTTAGAAATTCGGCTAGTCAACCTTCAGCTGAATTCCAGGTTCAGCTACAGCTCTGAAGGGTGTGGCCTGCCAGTATGTCTGCTCCGTTTGCTTCCACATCACCACGTAGAAACTGGAAGAGTCTTGGTAGCCAAAGATGAAGCCGGCATAGTCGTCATCAGTCACCGTATTCACGTGGAAAGTTCCCTCAAAATCCACACCGCTGAATGCAGTGTAACCTGGTCATCCAAGAGGGCAATTGCATCATTAACAGAAATAAGATAATATGTCATTAATTATTTTGGAGAAACATGCATCCGCTCACCAACAGCAAGGCCAGGGTCACTATTCATAGTCTGGACAATCTCCATTCCCTTTGAAGCAAGGCAAATAATTTGTCAGCATTGTACTGTACGTCTCGAACAGTTTTCTGTAGAGACATACAATTTTATGAATCTATTGCTAATCTGTCACCTGGTTAAGAACCACCCAGTTGGGGTCAATCTGAGCATCACCCTCTGGGTCCAGTACAACCGTCTGATAGGCTCTGAAGTCTGTCAGTGTGATCTCTGCATTTTCTGGGCAGTTATCGATCCTGTCAATCACCTTGTCTTGGTCAAAGTCTGATTCGCATATGTCGCCTACTCCATCATCTGTGTAGAGATGAACAGGTGAGTGAGGGATGACTGAAAAATTATTTATGTATGTTCTTCATAAGGATTTAAGAAGACTTTCTAAGGATAATACATTTCAGTTTCTTACACAAAGGTATATTATCACTTTAGAAGACTAGGAATGCAGTGCAAAGTTATATGTCTGCTATTTATATGGAGTTTACACATACTGTGTATTTTCAAGGATTAATGGTGTACTTACTGTTGTCATCTATTTGGTCAGAGTTGGGCACCAATCGGCAGTTATCTGGTCCAGGAGGCAGTGTGTCGGGAATACCATCATTATCATCATCATCGTCACATTCATCTCCCAGTCCGTCTTTATCTGTGTCCAGCTGGGAGCTGTTAATTACCAGCGGGCAGTTGTCTTTGCTATCTTGGTGACCATCACCATCACTGAAGGATACAAGAAATGTGCTTGCAGAAGTTTCTACAGAACATTGACAGAATTGTCTGGAAATTCATCTTTTTGGTGTAAGAATGCAAAGGAACCCGTATCTCTGTTGCATGAGTTGTGAACCTTTTCATACCTATCTTGATTTGTGTCGCAAGAATCTCCAACAAGATCATTGTCAATGTCAGACTGGGAAGAAAAATAAATATTTATTATAGTACAAAAGTACAGAATCTGAAGAATGTATCGGCAGATCATGTACCTGATTTGGATTTGGGGTGTCAGGACAGCTATCACATGCATCTCCCACTCCATCCCCATCACGATCCAGCTGGTCACGATTTTTCACTCGCTGGCAGTTATCAAGGAAGTTTTTCAGCCCTGACAATCAACAAAAACAAACACCGAAAATGAGAATGACTCCATACCAGAAAGACAAAGACAAACCTTTTGTGTGAACTAAATCATCAAGATTTTACCATCTCTTCATTCTCTTACCATCTCCATCCATGTCGTCATCACATGCATCTCCAAGGCCATCAGAATCTGTGTCTCTCTGGTCTGGGTTATCTACCCGGAGACAGTTGTCACATGCATCGCCATGGCTGTCCTTATCACTGTTCCGTTGATTTATATTTGGTGTCAACCAGCAGTTGTCCTAAAATCCATACATATGCACAGAAAAAAAAGTTTACTTCATAACCAGAGATATAAAAACAAGAGGTAAGAGATTTGTAAAGGAATTAGTGTGAGACTCTGCATAAAATATATCAAACACAACACTAATGTGTGCATTTACCTGCTCATTCAGTATTCCATCTCCATCTGCATCTGGGTCACATGCATCGCCTTTCCCGTCACCATCTGCGTCCTCTTGTCCCGAGTTTGGAACGGTAACACAGTTGTCCTGGTAGAGGAACCAAATGAATCAGCCCTCACGGAAACAAGCAAGTGATGTCACCAGAGCCCTAGGCAAGTCAATATCAATTACATTGTTGCCATAGTTACCTTTCTGCAGGTTGGGTCTCGGCAGCGCAGCTTCTCGTCAGGGTACCCATCGATGTCAGTGTCTTTACCGCATAGATAACCATTTCCAGCCCATCCAATGCCACACTAGTACACAAATACATTTGTTTTTGAGCAAAATGTCTTTTTTCCAGCTTATGCTTAAATGTGTGTGCTCTAAAAAGGCACCTGGCATGTGATGGTGCCATCCCTTTCCTCTGTGCACTGTGCATTGGGGTCACAAGGGTTCTGTAGGCGGTTTCCACAGCTTTTCTCTGGCTTACAACCTCTGATCTGGTCACCTGTGAATCCTGTCTTACATCGGCCACATTGATATGATCCCTACACAAGGTAACAAACATTTTGAGGCATTATTCTTTTGGTTTGCATGTCCATGTGACATATATTGTGCATTATGAACAAATCAGTTCTCACCACAGAATTCACACAGATGGAGTTAGTGGCGCATCCTCCATTATTTGGTCCTTTACACTCATCGATATCATCGCACACCTAAAGAAAACATAGAAATGAAGAGATAAGTGAACATTCAGTCTGTTATGGCTGGCTGTATATCAAAATATGAGTGGCAACTTGTCATTTTTTAATTGCCTAAACTTTGAAATACAACATATGACCTGCAAACAATGGTGCTGGGGCTAATGTTGTAGCTTGATGCTTCACTTTGCATAAAGTTTAATTAGGGAACTCTGACACAAATCATGCAAAAGGGCCCCAAGTCATCAGTGACGTACCTGCTTGTGCGTTTGTGCATAGGTCACGCCAACACCCTCCAGTGGTTTTCCAGTGAATCCAAGAGGACATGCCTCACAGCGGAAACCTGGAGCCATGTTCACACACCTCACGCCAGGGAAGCAGGGATTAAACTGGCACTGCAATCGACACGAATATGAATGGCATTGACATTCATTTAACCCTGAGTTTGAATTCTGGCTTAAGGCACTTTTCTCAACTCTACTCTCCTATCAAAATAAGGAACTGCACGTTTCACCATGTTTCCTAGAACATAAAAACAATGTTTGAAACATTAAATGTTTCAATCCCATGCCCTATTCAAATTTACACCATAATATTATTTTATTAGCAGCATTTTAAATTCAATCAACCTTCCTCAGGAGATAAAGTAAAAGTCATTTGTCTTGATATGACTCCTTGAACAGACACGTACCTCATCAACATCATCACAGCTATATCCATCTCCAGTGTATCCATCAGGACATGGACCGCACTCCACCCCATTTTCAGTTTCTATACACATGTCATCACGGAAACATACTCCAGGAGTGCACTTTGGTTTCACCACCTCCGTTCCACCCAGCCCTAGAATTAACCAATAACATTTAGCATTTATACTATGGTTTGAAGCATTCATGATACATCTGTAATTGAACACTCCATGATTTCCCTCCTGCTTCAGATCTGGTGACTTTGATGTCATGACTGGAGTATTTGTTTGACATGTTGCCATGGATATTTGTTGACATGGAAAAATGCCTGGTTTTGGTCTCTTATCTGCATAGATGCATTAACAAACCCATGCATATCACGCATATCTTGCTAATCATAATGTCTTACCACAGGCTTGGCACTCAGCAATGGTGTTTCTGAGGAAAGATGTCTCCTTCACCTGTAAACAAGCGTGAAAATACAAAAATCTGATTTGTAAATAAGGGATGGTGGAAATTAAGAACATTAAACAAAAAGTTACAAAAAGGTAATTGGAAGTAAGGTTTTACCTGCTGAATAAGAACATCTTTCAGCTCATTAATGACCTTTGTCAGCTCCAGCATCTGATTTGTAAGCTGTTTCGTGTTAAGCCCTTTATAAACAACAAAAACGCTGATCTTATCATTTTAGCAGATAAACCATTTTTTCATATTGTCTCCCTTTCATTATCTCTTCTTTTGGAACCTATTCCTCAAAAGTGCACTTAGTAATTAAGCCGATTTAGTTCTGGCCCACTGTTTTCTTGGATCGAAAACATATGCTGATGCCACTGAAAAATGCTTTATTTGTAACAAACCCCTAGCCTTTGAAACCGATCAGAACACCCTGTCAACCAGCAATAATTCTTAACATTGGGGTGGCAGATTTTGCAGATGCACCACTCATGTTTTCTTCAGGGAATGTCAAAATTGAGTTTTTACCTAAGGTCTGTACAGAGTCGCTCTGATGAGTGTGGCAGTCCTGCAGCGATGCAACATTTTCCACTGAATCACCATATGCCAGTTTGAGCTCCTCCAACTCCTCCTGCCAATCGGAACAGAAAGAGCACAATGGGGAGTTTATGTTAGTGTATTAGTGCATGCATCGAAAACCCTCCAAATATATCTCAACATGTGAGTGTGCAGCTATTAAATATGATGTATACTTGTGCTTTCCCCTGCATAGTTCTGAGCTCCACTCCCTGGTGATCGTTTAGGCCATTAAACACAGCTGGTAAATCTCTCAGCGTCTCTACCAGCCTGCAGTCCAGGTGGAGCTCCACCCCGGGCACCGGCAACACCCCCTGGTTGTGTGGGAAGCCCCCTGGTTGGCCCACCTCCAGTCCCTTCAAATGGAAGAGCAGCCGATGCTTCTCACCATCAGCCAGTTTCAGGTTGTTGAAGGTAACGGTACTCATCCTACCATCTCTGCGCAGATATCGTAAAGTAGCTACATAGAGAGAAAGAGACAGACAATGTGAGTTTTTATATTTTGTCTGATATCACTTCTTTTTTGATCCATTATCTTTTACATTTCTGTAATTTTTAGAGCTTAACACCTTTATTTTCAGGTCAAATTGGATTGCAATTTTTTATAGTAAATGACAAAAGCAAATGACGCCCACGTCATCATATCACATATATAATCATAACTCCTACAGAAATGTCAAAGTATGGTATAGTGAAAGTTTACGTACCTTTGTTGAGTTTCCCAAGCACAGAAAACTCAAAGTACTTGCTGTTGTCTCGTGGATTGTACAGGCTGAATATGGTGTTTCCGGTTCGAGGCTGGAGACGGAATGTTGTGAGAATAAAGAGTTCTGTTACTCCCTGCTCTGCCAAACCTCCGTGCAGTAGATCCGGTAGGCAGTCCGGTGACGTTAAGAGGTTATACACTGCAGGGAAAACATTATTTAAAGGTTATATAAGTGATACTCAAACACGAAGCATACTGCTCACAAACATGTGGTTGTTTCTTAGGCTAATGCATGCTGGGAGTGATGCCCAAGTTGATGTAATTTTCTGTAAGACTGTAAATACTGTTCCTGTTTATTTAGCCAGTTGCATGTGGCCAAATAAATGTTCAGGGATTTGTTGTCCTTTGAAGTTTCAGTATTAGTTGTTTTTTAACGCATAACACAGCTCGACTCGAACCAAAAGTCTAATGGCATTCAAATTGTTCAATGTTTTGGCATTGAAAATGGGATGGTGGTGTGTGTACAAATGCTGAAACCCAGACCGTAACTAACGTGCTTGATGAGTGACATACATTTTGGTGAGCAACTTTTAACAAAGATATAAATTTCTGTTCTGTTGTGTTCCAGAATAAGCAGAAAAAGCTTGAATTTCAGATTCATATCTTGAGGTTTTTAATCAGAAACACCTGTAACTGGTTTTAGCAACTGGTCTTAGTTTGTATAACCGAGATTGACAGGGATCGAATTGGATCTTATCCATTGAACATTTTCACTGGAAAACTTCATGGAAACCAGGTGAACGGACAACCGTTGCGGTGTCACTGCCGGATGTCAAATACAGATGTTAGTTGTTATGGTGATGGAAGCGTGCCATTGGCTGAACAGGCAAACATAATGTTGTGCAAAAATGTTAATGACGACCCAAAGATGATGTCTTTCCAATATTTAAACCGAGAGAGATGGTCTGACTCTCATTTTCATGCCTTAGCAATCAGCACATCAGTACAACTAAGCAATATTCCCCAAAATAACAAGGCTATTGTTGTTCCTCATTTATCTTTGATTTCTTGTGAAGTAAGAGTATAGTTTGCCCATTTCAAAGAGCTGTTTGTTACTCAAAAGCATAATTTCTGTTCACAGATGGTGTGCTGAAAGCTTTACATGCTGGCTGTGATTACCAACATGTGTGATTTGACTTATTTTTCATTTTAATGTTCAAACATTCACAAAGTCACATCTTGGAGGAAATATTGCATTGTCATCAAAAATAGGGTATGTTTATGTGTTTTTTTAAAGTATTGTGTTCGCCTTTCAGATTCAATAAAATAATGCAATCTCATCTTTTCTGCTAAAGACATTATGACTTCTATAGCCCAGAATGAACTACCCTTCACACAAACTAACACAGGTTTTGGCTCTCTCTCTCGTACACACAACCAGTTACCAAAAATCTCAATTGGAGCCTGAGGCTCTGTGAGAAACACATTCACATTGTTGGGACGAATAAATTGAGAAATCAAAAAGGAGATGATGTCATAGAGCATACAGAGAAGAGAGAGAGAAGATTACAGAGAGATATACAGCTCAGCGTGAGATTTTACGAGACAGAGAAATGTGGAAAAAAGTGAGAATACAGTAAAATGTTAATTTGAATAAACTTAAATACTCATATTATTAGTTAAACCAGGCAGCTTTAGTCATGAATTAAAGAAACATTTTAACGTTTTAAAGAAACTTTGTACTCACCGGTTGATTCTGCGCTTGCTGAGCTGAGAGTAAAGATCAGAGAAACGGCCGTGAGGAGATGCATTGTGCCGGTCATCCTTTATCACAACCTTCTGCCACTCCACAGAAGGAGTGTGTGGGTGAAAAGCCTTATGGAAGCTGATCTTTGATTCCTTTGTCTTCGGTGTCTTGTATGTGAGACTGTGACTGTGTTTTATAGAGAAAGTCTGCTTGTGATTGAGCAGGACTCAGGAGTGAGGGACAGAAGAAAAGAGTGGGTTGAGGTAACAGGCTGTCTATCAACAGCAGCTGTGGTGGGCGGAGTTATGAGTCTAGTAGACACCCCCATGCTGAGAGGGGCGGAGCAAAGAGCAGTGCCATATAATTGGCGGACCCAGCTCATGTCTGAACTCTTATTTGTAACTTTTATGAGGTCCCATTTGTTCCACATCCCTCTCTCCATCCTCCTTTCCCTCCATCCATTTTTCCTTTCTCAAGTTTTCACATACTTTCCTGTCATTCTGACTTGCAGGTGCAGTGAAATACTTCTTGAGGGATGGATCTCTGGGGAATTGTTTAAAGATAACTGAATGGAGGATTGCTAATGTTACGTGAAGGTCTGATTCTTGCGCAAAGTATTCTGTAATCATTTATTTTTAAAGTCAGACACACATGTGAAGAAGGCAAATGGTAACAGCCGTTTAATGATATACCAGCAATTGGGACCAATTATCTCATCTTTCAACCCAATGGCAGTTTAATAACATTTTACTTTACAAAAGGCAAAAAAATCATCTATGGGATTGAGTTGTACCTATGTTGTTATGTCTATCTATTAAAATCGGTTATGTGTATACAAAGTCAACATCACTATTACTATTATCATACTCGTACTATTATGTTTGAGGTCAGTAATATGAATAAACATCTAAGCCTGAGTAATAAACTTCATAGCACAGAAAGCAACCATCCACTACACTCAGCAACCACCTATCAACTAAACAGAAACTTGCTAGCAATTCACTATCACTCTCTCAAAACATCCCAGCAAACTCCCACAGTGCTCTAGCTACAACACTAAACACATACTGTAGATATGTATAGGGAGATGCCCTATTAATGGCTGTTTCTATAGACCGCTATATGCAAGCCATCCGCCATATTGGTAAAGTCAAAGCTGGTCCATGAACACTTGAGAGTGAGATCCCTGTGTGTCTGCAACTGTAGTTATAAGCTACGCATGCATGAATATCTATATCTGGCTATATCTGACTTTAACTCAATACAATAAGACGAAGCCGTTAGATAACAATGTATTTAAAAGATACTTTAGTTTATAAACCTGTAATAGTGAGTTATCAAGAACACAAACCAACGCATTCTAAGGAGTTTATCCAGTTTGTTCAGAAATCTACATTTAGGCAGTTTTTACAACTAGATGGTGCACAACGCTGTTGCATCTGGAAATTAATTTATTTTAATTGTGAGGAACGACATATAGACCATTCCAAGACGGAGGATGCATTGACATGTCTAGAGTGGTCAAATGTGGCATCTACTGTACCTATACATACAGTACAGACCAAAAGTTTGGACACACCTTCTCATTGAAAGAGTTTTCTTTATTTTCATGACTATGAAAGGCATCAAAACTATGAATTAACACATGTGGAATTATATATGGAATTATATACATTACATAAAAAAGTGTGAAACAACTGAAAATATTTCATATTGTAGGTTCTTCAAAGTAGCCACCTTTTGCTTTGATTACTGCTTTGCACACTCTTGGCATTCTCTTGATGAGCTTCAAGAGGTAGTCACCTGAAATGGTCTTCCAACAGTCTTGAAGGAGTTCCCCGAGAGATGCTTAGCACTTGTTGGCCCTTTTGCCTTCTGTCTGCGGTCCAGCTCACCCCTAAACCATCTGGATTGGGTTCAGGTCCGGTGACTGTGGAGACCAGGTCATCTGGTGCAGCACCCCATTACTCTCCTTCTTGCTCAAACAGCCCTTGATGCCTTCAGTGTGACTCTACAATTTTCATAGTCATCAAAATAAAGAAAACTCTTTGAATGAGAAGGTGTGTCCAAACTTTTGGTCTGTACTGTATCTATGCCTAAACACCCCAGAATCCTCCTAGCAATCCCCCACAATATTCCTAAAACGTCCTTCTGTTGCAGTACCCAAGCGATCACCCACAACACCTCAGAAACCACTTAACAATGCCCTAGCACCTACCCACAACCCCCCGACCCCAAGCAGCCACCCTAGCAGCATAGCATTCTCTGCAGAAATTATAAAACACTTTTTTTTTCTTCATTCACAGTTAAGGAAAGACTATGACAACAGAGAGAAGAAATCGACATACTATCACTAGTCTCGTGGCGGAACTCCAGTCTGTTACTCATGCGGTCAGTATCACTAATAACAGACTTATTTGATACTGATACACAGCCGATTGGCCGATCACGTGATGTTGTGGTGAGTGACATAATCCCAGTTGCTGCCCAGTGTGTGTGTGTGTCCCCTAAATTACAGTCTTTAGCCGGAGCTGCTCTGTCATTAAAGCTTACTGAAGCATTATGGTTAGGTTAAGACCCAGGTGGGCTAAGTTCCGGAATGTTCAGATTCAAACTGAATCCCGTTTGTGCGAGTGTATGTTACAACAGGACCTGGCCTTAAATCTTTCTCTGAATGTCTGGTTATGTTGGATCTGTCAGTAAAACAGCAGGAAACAGACAGACACACTCACACTGTGTCCTTTTGTTCTCACTGTAGATTGAGATGGCCTGTTAGTTTGTGGTAAGACGATCCCGCTAATGATCTTACCATGTGTGTGAGAACTAGGGTTCAGCTGCACACGTATGCACGTCTATGTTTCTATGTTTTGAGTCGAAAATCTCTTTAAACAGACAGTGCTGACTCCTCACGGCGTTCCTACCTGAGCTACAGCTCTCTCACACTGCTTGTGTTCAGTGTGTTTATTGAGGCTGGCTATGGTGGTGCTTTTAACAGCCTGTGTAACAGGCTTTAGGAGCGTGTAATCGTTCAGACAGGGTAAACTGGGGCAAAAGAATGTTCTCTTGGGCTCTGAGGGAGAATAATTTTCCTCTGACCTCCCCTCGGGGTAAGCACACTATTCTTCTGACCTCATCCGGGATGGTGGAATGTTCTTGTAACCTGCTGTGGGACGATAGATTTACAAACTGTAACTTGTAGCAGTTTTGATGCTTTTTATTCAGCTGAAATGTGTAAAACCTATGGAGACCTTAAAGGGACATGATGATGATGATAAAAAAACATGATGTTGCGTTCACTCAGAAAACTTTTGCATTCGCTCGCAAAACTTTTGTGATGGAAACAATATGGGAGGATATTGGGAGGAAGTATACTAAACTAGGAACTATATTTGAAAGTGAATGTAAAGTTTCACAAGGAAATGCAATAGGTTTGCAAGGAAACGTAAATGTTATGTGAACACAATAACATTTTTCCTCACATGCCATATTTTTTTCATTAAAGTGTCACTTAGGGGCTCTCTAGAGTTACACAGGTCAATGGTTTTTAGAGGGGCTTTGGGTACTTGACCAGATTAAGTTAAGACCAGAAACAACTTGATTTGGTTTAAGATTGACTTTTCAGTGGAACGTTTCAGATGCAATAGAAGTTTAAAAGTAAAAAAAAATGAAAATAATGATTTTTTTTTTTTTACTCCTATTGCATATATAGTGTTTTAAATTATAAATTTGATCAATTAATCAGTTATGAAGTCTTTGGGTGGTGTTAAAAAAAAGTGTTTATCCCAGTGCAAAGACTTGCTCCCAATAGACTTCCATTGTTAGTACATTCCTGTAAATCTGATTCTTGTTTTCACAAACTAATTGAGGACTTGAATTTCTGTCCCGTGGTAATCAACAGCATGCCAACACACTCCGAACATTCCGAACACAAAAGGTTACAACAAAAGTAAATGTCAGTAATTTTCAACAATTTAATCATTTCCAAACCTCATAAATATTATTCTTGTCATTTTCTCAGAACTGAGGGTACGCGGTGAAAGTAGAACAACAGGCTTTGATTATCAGCTTCTGTTGTGTGTTACGCTGCAGGCCGGATGGACTTGCGGCGCTGCGGATCAAAAGACAATTGTGAGGCTTTAGAAGACAAGCAGCTCAAATGTGCGGTCACACGCTACAAACCTCAAAGACACATCAGCAAAGAAAGATGAGAGTGTGTGATGGATAACATTCAGGGATGTGTGTTTGTCACCGCGTGTGCGTGTGTGGGGAGACAGGTCGCACATGGAAGCTATTATTCAGGTACTTGGCGTCCTTGTGCACAAACACACACAGGGATAGTGTGCATGTGCTTGGGAAAAATGCTCGAACAAAATCGGGGCGAGTTTAAAGAGGTCATATGACGTTGTTAAAAAGAACATTATTTGTGTATGTGGTGTAATGCAATGTGTTTAAGCGGTTCGAAAAACATTATTTTCCTCTATGCCTATCTGAAATGTGTCACTTTGTTACAAATCTCATCGTTCTGAAAAGCGATGTGTACTCTAATTGGCCAGCTATCCAGTCCGTTGTGATTGGCTGAATGCCTCAAGCATGTGATGGAAATGTTACGCCCCTCATCATATGGTGATGCCGCACAACCACTGTTGGGAAGGTTACTTTAAAAAAGTAATTAGTTATAGTCACTCACTACTTGTTCCAAGAAGTAACTGAGTTAGTAACTGAATTACTCTATAATAAAAGTAACTCATTACCAGTTACCAGTAACTATTTGTGTTACTGTAAAAAAAAAAAAAAAAGTTTCTATATGTCAAATATTTTTTTTTTTTAGCAGTTTTCACAAGACGAATGTAACAGACAGGTGTTCGAACATAACTTTCGATATTTATTGCACGTCAACACACAGCTAGAGTTTTATCCTGGACTTTAAATATTATCTTTGTTAGAAAAGTGTTTTTGTCCACTAGCTTTGTAGATGCATGTGTATCACATTACATGAACACATTAGATGCATGTTCTTGCCTTTGACCACAATGAATTTAAAGTAGTGCTTATATCTCCACCTTGAAAATACCAACTTTTCATCGGATTGCTCCTGACTCGCCATCTCTGCTGCGAATCTCTGTTTAGCTGTTGCGTGCGTGCGTTCGCGTGTGTATGGTATGTGTGTGAGTTTGACGCCACTGGCGTAAAAACACTGGCTCTGATTGGCTACCATGAAACACATGACTCTGCCTTAGCCAATCATAATCGCTTATCTCGTTATTAACCCACCTCCTCACTCGCTGTGTGAGCCAGGGGTGTGTTCGGATTACATAGTTTATTAAATCAATGCATAGTAACGCACCACATTTAACGTCCAGTAATGTTAACAGTGTTGTAACTACGGGAAAAGTAATTAGTTAGATTACTCCGTTACAGAAAAAATAATGTCGTTACCTAACGTTATTCCAAACACTGCGCACAACCATTCAAAACCAGTAAAACCCATTATAAACTAGGCATTTGTTGCATCCAGTGGGAACATATTTATTGATTATTATTATTACTTATATTTGTTTTTTTCGTGTTGCGTTGCATCATGCCGCGTAAACATATAACTGTGTCTGCATTTGTGATCGGAGAAAAAATAAGCAACAAGCGCTACTATTCACAGCTCAAACCTCGTGTTTTAATCACCAGTGGCAAATTCTTTAAATATGAAAGCATACTTACAGACTGTGAGTCAGAAAATGCGATGCTCACATCTGAGTAGAGGTCTTCACGGGTCCAAAAATTCTTGCCCGAACCCGACAGAGACCCGTAATGTACTACACCGAACCGACCCGGACCCGTCTATTATTTCAAAAGCTGGACCCGGACCCGTGTAGATCCGAGAAATGCCTACCCGGACCCGACCCGGACCCGTATATTACTTGAAATCTGGACCCAAACCCGCCGGGAAGACACAGACCCGACTGGGCCCGACGTTGACATATTCCACCTTAAATTGCTATTACAAGTCAATAAACCTGTTGCGAAGAATACAGCTTTTTGTCTTACCTAATTTAAAGAGCCGTGGTCTCTCTTCCTTGTACCTGACTGCCTGTGATGCATTACAATCCTCCGTCAAGAAAGTTATTCATGTTATTCCTCTCGTTATTCCAAGTCCAAGCTGAATCCACTCATTATTTCAGCTTCAAAAGTCCACTTGATGTCACGGTGACGGATGACAAATGCTACTGTGCACATGTACATTCTGACTCGAGTTAATTCGCATAATAACTTACACTGTTTGCCTTTTGAACTATAATAACGATCGCTCGTGCAATGCCATGGCCGCTGACATTATTTATTTACTATCATCTGATCTCTGTCTGTGCTCTCTGCTCAGCATCGAGTCTGAATCTGAACCACTAAAACTTTAAGATTAAACGGTTCATTTATAATATTATAAAAATGGGAGAAAATGTAAATGTTCTCCGAGTCCGATGACTCCGATCCGCGATTGCACGGGTATTACACACAATGTTAAACAGACCCGGGACCCGAGGTAATAGATTCGGACCCGACCCGGACCCGGCTGATGATTTAAAATATAGACCCGAACCCGTACGGGTCCCGGGTCGGGTCCGGGGTCGACGGGTCTCGGGTGCACTGTGAAGACCTCTACATCTGAGTATTTGGGTTGAACTGTTCTGGAATAGTGTTGTAAATACAACTCAACCACTGATCTCTACTTCTTTAGGAAGACCAAACAAAGTAGATTTGCCTTCATAACAAAACACAGAGAGTCTCCACGACAAGGTGGCGGCAGCAACAATACTACAGCGAGAATCAAAGTTACACCTTCTTTCTTTGTGTGAACATTTGGGCGGTGTTATGCAAATCTTCCCACACAGTGATGTAGACATGAGGGGGCGTGTTTAAAACCCCTGAAGCTTTGAACAGGTCTCACATCTCTTAACGCAAACAGACTGACATTCATTCCACTCTTAGTTCCAACTTAAGTCCGAGCTAGACGTCTGGATCGTTGTTTGTAACACTGGCATCGGGAGAGAAGATGTGTAACTCCTAACAATATTTTCTCGGAATGTTAGAAAGCGAGTTAAACAACTAAACACTCCAAAAAATCTGTTTACTTGGAATGAACAAGAGGGGGAAAAGTTCTGGAGGTCTTCTCTTATAAAAAACACAAGGTGTATATTGTAGATTATAAGCGTGACTTTCTGTCAGACGGTGTCTGGGAGCCAGGTGGACAAGATCTGATGATTTAGAGAGCATTAGTCAAAGAAAACCTCTATGGAGGCTGAATAGGTCACACAGCACAGGTAAATCACTATCAGATAAATGGAACCAGCCCCATAAACAGTGACATCATCGCTGTAATGAGCTAATGGTCGCATGATGTCCGTTATGAAAAAAAAAAAAACCTCGGTGTGTGTGTTTAGACCAAAAAAATGCTCAACTGGATCATCTTGCTTTACCGTGGAAAGGAAATGACCTGATGAGTGTGTGTTTTGTATTATATAGTGTATATGTGTGTATAGTGACACATAGATAATGGCTTTCACAGAAAGTGAAGGAAAAACACAGGAAATGGAGCAGTTTTCCAGACGGTTGCTCCATTCTGGCTGATTCCACCATTTAAAGCTTTCATCTCGCCGATAAACAGCAATAGAATAAAAATATATGGCCTCTCTGAAAACATTTGTATTATTCTGATGATCTGCTCCCTCTGGAGATCACATTTAAAGTAGCTTAACCTATTTTAAGACCCCCAAAGGGCATTTCAAGGAGTATTTTGCATATGAAATAGAAAAATATTTACTCAACCTAGTCTCGTTTCATATCCAATTGACATTCTGTGGAAGAGCGCTTAAGAAGAATGTTCATGCTGCTCTGTTTTATACTATGAAAACATATGGTGACCAAAAAGGATGCCAAAGCACCATAAAAGCAGTCTATTCAAATCATAGCCAGTAAAAGTATTCACAGAAACTTTCTCTCTTTGGTTTAGCTCTCCAGTCTCATTTTAAATAACATTTACTGAGGAATTGTGCACAAAAAGACCATTAAATTAAGACAATAATCAAAGATTAATAACCAAAAGATCAATCTGAATTCTTATGAATTAATTTTCATGATTTTTGGCCACAAGGAAATAGTAAAAATGTTATTAAAAGTCCGGCTGTAATGGAAGTAACACCAAATCTTTTCTTCTGTATTGTGACATATATACAGAAACAACTCATTCTGACAGGGACTTGTTTCATATTACAAATTAATATATAATTGTATAAATAATTAATATAAAGGCCTAAAAATAAAAAAGCATGGATGAATCGTTCACAATAAGATCAATAACATGCATTTTAGAAAATAGAGTGGATTTTACTGTAGTTTCGTGCCATCTTTTTTGACAGATCCATGTGCGGAGCATCATAGATAACAAACTAATTTAAAATACTGGAGTCAAAAAACACAAGATTATCTATTAAAAGGAGATCATCTATAAAAACAAAATAAAAATGGCATCGGGACACAAGTGAAACCAATATTTATTTAATGGAAAAATTACAGAATTATAGATGTGGATGTGACAGTTTTATTAAGAGGGAAGTAAAATAACAAAACATATGCAAATAAAGGCTAGTAAAATAAGAGTATATATAAGTCATATGACAACAGCAATACAACAAAAGACACAAATGTTATAGTAAAATTCAAGAATGAACAATTTCATCATCATATAATACATAAGCCAAACTATAGGCTGTTAATAATACATTCGTATAAAATAAAATCAATGTGTGGCCACGTGTGTATATCTGCGTATATAACGCTGTTCATGCAATCAGAATCTAGAATCAATGCTATCTGTTTTATAAATGGATTTATTCAATATCTGTGTCTCTTT
Organism: Carassius gibelio; assembly: GCF_023724105.1. Lineage (NCBI taxonomy): Eukaryota > Metazoa > Chordata > Actinopteri > Cypriniformes > Cyprinidae > Carassius > Carassius gibelio. The sequence continues at coordinate 3,426,449 of NC_068391.1, read as the reverse complement.
GTTCCTCTTCATTAAACCTGAACTCCCTCTTATCCACGTGTGCTGATGTCTAGATTCTCAGACGTGGATTCACCACTAAAACTCATCTCAAATGACGCGTGCTCGTACAGCAGGCCTGGAGCATCCGGTCTGGTTTAGAGATGCACACACACACACACACTCCAACATCAGACCTTCCTAGTCCTCATGCCAAGAGTGTGTTTGTGATATTAAAAAGTTCTACCACGGGACATAATAATACCAGAGCCTTTACACAAGTGTGTAAATATAACAGCAGAGCATTGATGCATGAGAGATCAGTAATGTGTGTGTGTGTGTGTGTGTGTGTGTGTGTGTGTGTGTGTGTGTGTGTGTGTGATCGTAAGCTGTTCAGTAGAGGTGTGTGTACTGCATCCCGCTGGTATATAACATCTCCTCAAGCCCAATAAAGAGGCACAGCATTGTATAAATACACTCTTAAGAAAAAATGCTTCTAAACAGTACCAGATAAGGGTTTTTCAGCTTGTAACAACAGCAATATTTTTGGTATAAACACATTTTAAAAAATAAAGATTCCTTGCAGTCATGCCGTAGATAAGAAGAACCACTTCGGTTCCTCAAAGAGCCTATGTGAAGAACATTTTATTATCTAAAGAATCTTTTTCAAGTATACACTCATAAAAATAAAAGGTTCTTTATTGGTATCAATGGTTCCATGAAGGAATTTTAATATCCCTGAAGCTTTCCATTCCATAAAAGGTTCTTTATAGTGGAAAAAGGTTTTTTAAATGATTAAAATGGCTCTTTTGAGAACTGCATGTTCACTGAAAGGGAGACATAAACATTTCTTCTAAGCATTGCTGGGAAACCCCTTGTTGGATTTACTTCTTTACATTCATACCAAATTTGTCCTATGAATGTTAAATAAAGAAGATGCTAATAAAGAAGCTTTATTTTTAAGTGTTGAACACTGGTGGATGGTTGAACATTCAGTAAATCAATAATGAGGTGGTTTTGAGGTGAGTTTGGTTTTTGAAGTGTTACAGATTTAAAAACAAAAAGGCGTTTAAAGATGCCTAAAATCTAACATTAAAATGATTCTTCAGGACGATACGGTTCTAAATAAATCTCTGGAGCTGTGTTTGAAATGCCGTACTGTCATACTACTTTTATAGCTCTGCAGTATCCAGTATGTTTACTGTGCGTAGTATGCAAACTTTTAGACTTTATTAAATTTATAGACATTTTAAGAAGGATAACAAATACCTGTTGAAAGAGCATTGACAGTCTGTGTTTTTGAATGGTTGAGCTCAATATTTTGATAGTTACAAAAACCAAAAGGGGGACGAGAATCATAAACTCTTAACACAAAGATCCTGGATCTTAAGTGAAGTGACATTCAGCCAAGTATGGTGACCCATACTCAGAATTTGTGCTCTGCATTTAACCCATCCGAAATGCACACACACAGAGCAGTGAACACACACACACACACTGTGAGCACACACCCGGAGCAGTGGGCAGCCATTTATGCTGCGGCGCCCGGGGAGCAGTTGGGGGTTCGATGCCTTGCTCAAGGGCACCTAAGTCATGGTATTGAAGGTGGAGAGAGAGCTGTTCATGCACTCATCCCACCCACAATTCCATCCGGCCCGGGACTAGAACCCACAACCCTTCGATTGGGAGTCCAACCCTCTAACCATTAGGCCATCTTCAGGATGATATGCTTTTAAATCCATGTCTCTGTGATTAGATAACCTTTAAAAAGCCTTTAAAGAAACACACTTGCCAAGATATAAGCTTGGCGAGTGCTCATCCAGAGTTTGAAAAATGGTTTGTGCTTTGATTTTACTAATGTAATAATTGGATCCAGCTGTGTGATTCTGATGAGAGAACAACATGTAATGGTACTTCGTCAACAGATGCGTGAGGGTCTGTGTGTTTTCTGAGGAACATTATGTAAGTGGCTTTAGTACTTGAATTCACGGAGATGATGTTTGTACATGCTCTCAGAAATAATGGTTCTTTGCAGAAGAACAATATAAGTTATGTACTGTATATTAAGAGAACATTTTGATATTAGAATGCAAAACCTTCCAGTTTTGTTGTTTTTAGAGTGTGTATCTAAAGCGGTCTCTGATGTTTATGTAAGTGGACTGGACTCGCGTCTCATGACCATAGAAAGGAGCATGTTACAAATATCTCTATATCCCATTCAACTTTAAAAATGAATGACAAGTTCTGTATAGTGTCACTTTCCAATGTATTTCTCAGTCAGTAGAGGGCATGTTCTGTTCCATTACCTAATGCAGGACTTCAGTGTGTTACTGTCTGCACCTGGCGGTGAAGTCCTGAAACACCAGCACTACTGCACAAGAGCTTTACTTGACTGTCTCTAGTGGCAGAATGTGCAATGAAATGACATTCAACTGAACTAAAATGACTTCAGCTATATTAAAACTAGTGACAGAAACCCAAAAACAAGGTTAAGAGGTTTGAAAAAGTTCAATTCCAAACAGTTTTCATTTTTTCCAGTCATTGCACCGATCAGACTCAAAATTCTCCAGATTTCAACTCAAGCAAACCTCAGATTCTTTATGCAAAACAAACCTGATTAGAAAATGCCAAAGACTACAATTGTTCATTAACAATGAGTGAAAACCAAATTAGAAAGCCAAAGCAATAAAACAATGTACAAATGAGAAAAATGGTTAAAAAAAAAAAAGCATGCAAATGTTAAGTTACTAGAAAATGACCACTTGACAAGCCTACATTTTTTTAGTTGCAATACACAATCTGAAGTTTATTTTGGTACCATTCACAATTCAACCGATTAGTTTGAATAAGAAATAACAGTGCTTTAAAGTTAAGGTATGTAATAGCTATATTCATCTTAGATTAACACCAATTAGAAAATAATGACAGATGCAACAGCATTCAAACAAATCACAAGAACATAAAATAAATGAAGAGGAACAAAGATGGAGTTGGGAACACTTTATTCTGAGTTGGGAGATTTCTGTACATTGAGGATCAAGTGCCACTTGAATGTTTCTTTAAGGTTTGTATAAATTTAAGCAGAAGCAAACATTGAGAACACATTAGCCATACAGGAAACAGAGTTTACTCAAAGGTTGAGAGGAAGTTGAGCACGACCTGCTTGAGTTTTGTGTCAGAGGCCTCTGAAATCTTACCGTCGGTCCTGAAACACAAGAGTATAAACATTTAGAAGTGAATCTCACTGGCTTTCCTTACACAGAACTGCTTGTGAAAACTTGCCTGATGGCTGAGAGCAGATCCTGGTGCTGGCTGATGACATGTTGAAGGAAGGTTCTCTCGAATTTGGTGATCTTGCTAGGCTCCATCTTGTCTAAGTGTCCTCTCACACCAGCGTAAATGACGGCTACCTGCTCCTCAATGGCCATGGGACCTTAACAAGACAAAACGGCAGAGGAACATTACAAACTAGGAGTTTGCGAGTTACCAGTCCTCCTATGCAGTAGGGGGCAGCAGTGTACTTACAGTACTGGCCCTGCTTGAGCAGCTCTGTGAGTCTTACGCCTCGGTTCAGCAGCTGTTGTGTGGCGGCGTCCAGGTCAGAGCCGAACTGGGCGAAGGCGGCCACCTCACGGTACTGGGCCAACTCCAGCTTCATGGTACCAGCCACCTGGAGAACAAACAACTGGGTGTTTAATAACCATTTTGACTTAGAAATGAGCTCAAAGCTTCAAATGGGAGGCAAAACAAACCTGCTTCATGGCCCTGGTCTGTGCAGCAGAGCCGACACGGGACACAGACAGACCCACGTTAATAGCGGGACGGATACCCTTGTAGAACAACTCCGTCTCCAAGAAAATCTGCAGTAAGAGATTGAGAACATCAGCTTGGGAATCAAAGCGCTGATTGTGCACAAGATCTGCTTGTGCGGTGACTCGCCTGTCCGTCAGTGATGGAGATGACGTTGGTGGGAATGTAAGCGGACACGTCTCCGGCCTGGGTTTCGATAACAGGCAGGGCGGTGAGGGATCCACCACCGAAGTTTTCGTTCATCTTGGCCGCTCTCTCCAGCAGACGGGAGTGCAGGTAGAAGACGTCACCGGGGTAGGCCTCACGACCGGGGGGACGACGCAGCAGCAGCGACATTTGGCGGTAGGCCACAGCCTGAAGAGAGCAAAAGTTGACCATTATTTTCTGCATTCAAATTCCAATCAGGTTAACTCATTTATTACAGTTTAAAAGCATTTTAGGATACATTTAATGAAGTCAAAAGTGCACTTGGTGGTGAATAGGGTTTAGATTTTAACTGCAGATGGTGCTCTAATCTAGTTCAAATGCTCATGAAGAAGAGTGCTAAACTGTGCTTGTGCATTCAGCGGAGTCATGTAACGTTAATATCGCATCAGCTCAAGATTAATGTAAACAGGCCACTGTGAACTACCTTGTAATTCCCTTTGTTACGTCCATAAGTGTTCCTGTGTTCTCTCGCTCTCCTTGTTACCTGTCAATCTCTTAGGCCGCCTCCCTTGTCTGCTGATTGGCTCTGGAAGCTGTCAGTCATCATTAATCAATGTGACACCGACCTATCCAGTGCCAGTAGTTTCCACCGGCAGATAAAAGGACGTGCAAGGAAGTGAACAGAGAACTCTTTTACGGTTATGTTACTTGTCTTTTTTTTTTATGCCAAATTTCGTTTTGTTTGTTTTGACATTTTTCTTTTGAACCTTACCTCTTCTTGATTTGCCATTTTGTCTGTTTTTGTCACTTTGTGACTTGGATGGCGTTGCTCTTTGAGCTTTGCTGAGCTTAGGCTCTAGGACGTTTACTCTTTACCCAAAAGGAAGGTGGATAGGAAAGATGTTGTGCGACTTCCATTGTACAACATTTAGGTAACTCGATTGGTTTAGACATCCTAGGTAAGAGGTGAACGCCACCCCCTGTATGTTTGGCTTTTATTAGTTGAGGATAGGGAAGTATATGGCGCTTGGTGCTGAAGATTTGCTTTCTTTCAACCTTTTTGAATTTTATGAATGCTTATATTGGGTTCAAGTGTGTGAAACGATTTGGAAACAAGAAGAGTACAACTGTTTCTAAAGCATGCAGTGCAACTTGCTGTTTCAATTTAGCATTTTTAGGTGAGTCTATAGTTACTATTAGTGCTGCATGATTTAGTGCAGGGGCTCTCAAATCAAGGGACCCTCAAAGTTCACTTTCCTGTAGAGTTTACCTCCAACCTGGTTCAAACTCAAAACACTGTAACTTTCCAGTCATCCTGAAGACCTTGATTAGCTTGTTCAGGTGTTTGATGAGGGTTTGAACCAAACTCGGTAGGAAAGTTGAGCTTGAGGGCCAGAGTTGAGAACCCCTGATTTAGGGATTAGTTTTACAGCTATAAAATAAATACATTATTTTGAATGCAATGATACAAGCACATTACATAAGTGCATTTAAGAAATGACTATAATGTAATGTTTTAATTTCTTCATTTTCAAACATTAAACTTTGAGAATCACTTCTGGTGCATGTTGCAAATGCACATTTAAGTGATTCACTGAAGTGATTGTTAAATGCACATTAAAGCCTTCCAAACTCAAATGCTGCCTCATGCAAACTGAATTTGCTCTATGCAAACGCTGGCTTCTAATGAGCCGCTCGCATCTAAGAGCCAACTGCTGGCAACACACAGGGATATTTCAGTAAATTTGCACCAAGCCATATTTAAAAAATAAAAATGAATCAGTTTTATGATTAATCATGAAGCTTTAATTACCGTTTGTGTTACTATTATAAAATGTGATAAGAACAACTTGGATATTTTTATTAATATAGTTGAGGTCACTTACAAACCAAGCTGCTTTCTATTGGTCAATGTGGCAAACCCACAACTAATTTGAGCCAGTTGGGGAAATCTTTCACCTTCACATGAAATACAAAATCACGTCTGTTCCCATAGAAGTGACTGGATTTGAGCCGTGGAAATGTGCAGAACCACAGTAAATGTGACCATAGCTTGAGTACAAAGTTCTCACCTGTTTGGAAAGATCGTCGTAGATGATGAGGGCGTGTTTGCCGTTGTCTCTGAAGTACTCGCCCATGGAGCAGCCGGAGTATGGAGCCAGGTACTGCAGGGGAGCGGCGACAGACGCAGTGGCGGACACCACGATGGTGTACTTCATGGCACCAGTATCCGTCAGCCTTTTCACCAGCTGGGCCACGGTGGATCTCTTCTGACCGATGGCCACGTAGATGCAGTACAGCTTCTTTTTCTCTTCAGTGCCATCGTTGAAGCGCTTCTGGTTGATGATGGTGTCGATGGCAATGGCGGTTTTGCTGGGGAAACAAGTTGAAATGGTTGACCAAGCGTAAAAATGAAGCAAGCATTTACATTCATCAAGTCACTTCATCTTACCCAGTCTGTCGGTCTCCAATGATCAGCTCTCTCTGGCCACGGCCAATGGGCACCAGACTGTCCACGGCTTTGATGCCCGTCTGCATGGGCTCCCTCACAGAGATACGGGGGATGATGCCAGGGGCCTTCAGTCCCACACGCCTACGCTCCTTAGAGCCCAGGGGACCCTTTGGAGGAAAAACAAGAGATTTGTCAACTCAAGTGTGATAACAGTTGGATAAAGAAATCCAATAGGAGCTAAAACAATGCAAGCATCTAGTTAGTGGTCAGACCTTGCCATCAATGGGGTTTCCCAGAGCGTCCACCACACGGCCGAGCAGCTCCTCTCCGACAGGAACGTCCACGATAGCTCCTGTTCTCTTGACGATGTCACCCTCCTTGATCAGTTTGTCGTTACCGAACACCACCACACCAACGTTATCAGGCTCCAAGTTCAGAGACATGCCCTATATAGAGATATGAAAGAGTCAATGTAAAAGCCAACTTCCAAAGTATGAAAAAAACACTGCAAGTCAATAGGGACCAGCAACTGATGGTGAACTATTCCTTTAAAATTACTCATTTATACTAATATATATATATATAGACGCTTCATAATGTTACGGTTGAACCACTGACGGCAGATGGACTATTCTGACATTGCTTTTCATACTTTCCTGGACCTCAACAGTGTTATTTACGTGGCAGTCTATGGGACAGTCACAAGCCTCCCGGTTTTCATCCAAAATATCTAAAATTGTGTCCTGAAGACGAACTAAGCTTTTACAGGTTTGGAACAACATGTGCGCAAGTGATTAATGACAAAATGTTCATTTAAAACCCAAGAACGTTATCAACAGGACTAATACTCAAAATAGTATTCAAACACTACTTTGTTTACGGTCATATATCTGCGTATATCCTCATTTAATTTTCTCCTTTTGAGTGATGAATATATAATATTGATAGGTGCTGATACAGACAGCTGATTCCTCTCACACAGAAACAGAAAGCAGGTCTAGGTTTTCAGTCGGCTGTAGTTTTGATTGGTGGAAAGTGACAACACCGTCAGCTGATTGTTGTCTTGGTGTGTCCCAGCCTTTGAGAATCTGGACTCCTTGACGGCTCAGCCGCGACCTCTTGATCCCTTGCTAACTCACCTTCAGGCCGGAGGAGAATTCCACCATTTCTTCGGCCTGCACGTTCCTCAGCCCATAAACACGGGCGATACCGTCACCGATGGACAGCACACGGCCCGTCTCCTCCAGATCAGCACTAATCTCGGCTCCAAGAATCTTCTCCTCTAGGATGCTGGACACCTCTGCTGTGCCTGGAACACAACGCAAAGCGTTTTGAACATGCATGTCTAAATGTGTCAAAAATAAAAAGCAAGAAATAAGTAATGCCAACTGAATGCAAATCACCAACCTGTTTTCTGCAGCCATGGTCTGGCAGTGTGCAGGTTCTTCGCTCCAATGCATGCAGCAGCAACATTCTTTGAAACCTACAATTTTAAATAGACTGGTTACAGTCCTACAGTGATTAAGTTATAATACACAGTCAACTTCAGATTCAAGCTTGTTGCATGCGAGCCCTTGACCTTCATGCGCCATCAACAACCGCGAAACGGGAGCTAAATCCATTCTTACTTCAAATAACATTTTGAAAGCACATCAGCTACAAATAAAATAAAAAATATCAACGTCTTGATATGCAATGTTTGATTTCCAATCTAACTGCGTTTAATGCGGCAACATGTCGTCATCCAGACTTCCGCATATAAGAAGAACCTACAGTGCAACGTGAATTAATATATCCATATATATGTCAATGCACCTAAACATCAGACTCGAATAAAAAACCAAATTCAGAGTTAAGCCAATGAAAGCTGGCACGTCATACACCCAAGAAGCATTTCCTGACCTTCAGTTGGGATTGGGAATGTCATTCATTCATCGTAACCGTGCTAAACATGCAACTATATGCATCTAGATTTTAAACACTCTTTAAAAACACTTTAAGATTCTGTTTCCTTAAACCACAAAAAGCTGTGACTGAAAACGAGAATCAAATAACGCTAAATTAACGCAAGGTCCTGCTTAAAAGCAAGATGGCGACGCCATGTATCCAGCGCTGACATTCACCGGCACGATTCCGCGCAACTTACTCGCTAAAACGACACAAAAGCATTGTGAGACTTACGAATCCGGCCCGTCTGGGCAGGGAGCGGGCCAGAGCCGCCGCGACGCGAACGGAGAGCATGTTTACGGGTGGTTTGTGGAGCGAGAGAGCGAGCTTGTGTCCTCCTGCAGGGGACGGTTGGAGCGCGAGGAGCTGAATGAAGGAAATGGAGGTCGAGAGCGCTGATCGGCTGCAGAACCCGGATGCAGTTCTGAGAGAGGCCTTTATTATGTATATCTGTGGGTTTCTCGGTTTTGTTCTCATAAGAGCACTTGGATATTTGGATTGGTACTCACACTGTACATAGTGTGACTCATTAAAGAACAAAATATTTAGAAATAGTTATAATATTATTATTATATTTTAATACTATTATATTTACTATTATGATATACTATAATTTTTATTTTGTATTTTAATAAAATAAATAAAAATTAAACAATATGTGTGATAATGCTATTGTATCATACAAAAGATTGAGTATAAAATACAGTTATTTTAGTACACTTAAAAATACAGTGCTAAAAGTAACTTTTTAAATGAATTTTCATTTTTTCCAAACCTAAAATCAGCAAATCGGCTTTTATTTTGGCGGGTTGCCGGGTGAAGCGCGTCAGAGAATGAAATGTCAGGCTTTAGACTTATACAGAATACAATAATAATAATTATTATTATTGTTATTTAAACCATCTAAAACCTTTAAAAATGCGACTTTGACTTACACACCTAGCAGTTTTACTTTGGTCGCGCATGCGCACCTTTGTACCACGTTATGTCTTAAACGGCGTTTGTGTTGATAAAAAAAAAATACATTTACATTTATGAAGATACTATTAAATTGTGTAGTTTAAAATATGTAAAAAATAATAACAAAAATAAAAATAATCAAACACAAAAAAATGCTAGGATAAAAAAGTATAATATTTGGGCTAACTTATTTTGTGATCTCGTATTATAAAATGTTTCAAAATATATTTTAGGATAAGAGTTACAAAAAGTAAAATGTGATGGTTTCATCTATGAATAATTTTGTAAATTAACTTTTTTACTGTATTAAAAAATGCATATGGTAATATCCGGTCAGAATACTTTTTTTCTGAAACCAAAACAATTCTGAAAAAAAAGGAAACAGGCATTTTTATTACTTTTTAAATTATTATATTTATTACTTTTTACAACTATTATTACATGTATTATTTATACATTATATGTCCTTTAATGTAAAGCTATAATAATTAAAATTTAATTACATTGTTTTAATTTATTCGTTGTAAGAAGAATAATTTCTCCAATAAATGTTTTGTGAAATAAAACAGTTGGCTAAATCTTTTGTGATTCCAATAAACTGTAATTTATCCTTAAAAAGAGAATATTGCACTGTGAATATATATATGTATCTATAATTATAAATGCATTGTTTCTTTTATCTTGAAACTTTTGTTTTGTTTGGGCGGTGCTTCTGCCTTCAAGAATCTGATTGGTCGATTCTTCATTCGGGTAGCCAATGAGAAATGCGCTTTTAGACCCCGGAACGAGAAGAACAAATTCAGTGGCGGGATGTTTAGTTGTTGATGTGACACACATTTAGTTGTAAAATGTGCGAGAAGAGCAAAATCGTAAGTTAATATCTTTGTATAATTAATCAGGGTTGTATGCTGAACTAATATAATCCTGAATACGATGTAAATCTCTTCACAACGCGTAAATGTTCCGTTGTTTGTGTTTATCTGATCTTATTAGACTAACGTTAGCTTCATCACTTACAATACGTCTTACGACTTACATATATGGTAGATGCGAACAAAACAATAGTCACTGTTATTGTTTTTGAACACGTCCTATAGCAATAAAATGTTATATATGTATATATATGTATGTATATATGTATGTATATACATATACATACATATATGTATGTATGTAAATGGATATGGTAGTCATTCAGTATCATTTGACACAAATAACTTGTTGAGTCTCAAAATGCATGCGTGTATCATTACCAGTGTATTTGCATATGCGTGTCATTTCAGGTGAGCCAGTGGCTCAGAAAGGTGTTCGGGCAGCAGCCGGTGCCGGAGTTTGAAGTGAACACACGCACAGTGGAGATTCTGTATGAGTTGGCCGAGAGCAGTGAGATGAGATGCAGAGAGACTGAGCTGCTCATCAAAGACCACGAGCAGAAAACAGAAGAGTATGCCAGTGATGGTGAGACTCTACACCATTAGGTCATTTTGGATAAAGTAGTTTGTCTAATGCATAATGGTTCTGTAAAAGTAACATTTTCTGTTGTGGAATAATTTAATCTGGGGTTGCTTGTCTATGACAGGAACTCATCTCCAAGAAGTGCTTCTCCAGGCAGTAGGACTTCAGGCTGGAGGACTTTCCAAACCCACAGTTGACCTGCTGTCGGCACTCGAGGGAACCGCTGAGGTGCTTAAACTCAGAGACACATCACTTGGGAGGTAAAGTAACACTCTACATCATAAAAGCGTTATTTAAATCTATTACATCACATGCAGGAGTTGATTTAGACATGTTCCTGAGACAACATGCATGGTGGTTCTGGAACAGCAACCACAGAACCTAATCTTAACCCTGAAATCTCATTGGTCCATACATCTACCAGGCAAAATCACACTAAGCCATTTACCTTATGTGCATGATACATTTTATATATATATATATATATATATATATATATATAGATAGATAGATAGATAGATAGATAGATAGATATAGATAGATGGTTGAAATAATAATTTTTTTACACTTTTTTTTTTTTTTTAAGATAAGTGTTACAAAAGGTAAAACGTGATTTATGAATGAGTTATGAATATAAAACTTTGCTGAAATAATGATGTAATTGATTTCACTCTATTGGATATCCAGCTATATGCCTGCAATCAATAAACTGACCAATGACGTGCTGGAGGCAGAGAAAACGGACCGGAGGCTGCAGCGGGAACTTACTGCTGTTAGAACGAAAATGACTGCTGCAGTTGTTCTTCGGAAAAAACTTCAGGAGTAAGAAAACATTTTAATCAAATGTACTCTATTTAACAACATTTTTATTTATTTATTTTAATGTAATTTATTTTATTTACTTACTATCTAAAATGTTTTCCAGTGATCTGATGAAGATCACACACACACAGCAGGTGGAAGCAGCGACTGCGGAGGAGAGGCTTCTCAACATGGACTTCATGAAGAACAAATCCAGAGATCTCGTGTGCAGGAATAAGATTGCGCAGGTGTGTGTTGAAATTATCATCAAGTAGTCAAATTACAGTTTCATTTCTTCTTCAGGGAATTAGATTTTAGTAATTTACAGATCTGGAAAAGTATGAAAATGTTTTGCATTTTCTTTTGCCCCTATAAATAGAAAATAATAAATGTAATTATAATAAATGTATCTTACAAGATGTTTTTTTTTTTTGGCAGCTGTTTAATGATTCTTTAGTGATTGTCAAACATGACTGAATGAATTCAAGGTGCACTTTTTAATTATGCAAAAATGCAGTTTTTTTTTGCAGACTTTTCTCAGGATATTCTTAGCAGGGACATTTGCAAAAACAAAAATCGTGTGTGCACTTAAAACCATTAAACTTAGCATATAGGACAATGCACACTGATCCATCTATTGTGCCATCAGCCCATTTTGTGTCATTGTTTCTCTGCCGCCACAGAGGATGCATCAAAAAGGCCTTGATATTAGTGGTACAATTCATGGAAATGGGTTATAGTGTATACAACTAGAAAATATCATGCATAAGCATGCAAAGTATTCCAGTGGGCATGTGTATAGTTTCTCGAGCTTTATTCAAACAGAAGATGTGTTTGTGACAGGAAAAGCTGGAGGCACGGCAGATGGAGGATTCTCTTACCCATCAGGCCATCCTGCAGTTATCAGAGGTAAACTGACTGAGATTGATGCCATATTCATGCAGAGTCTTAATTGCTGAAATGAAATATAATAATGCCAAAAATGATCCATGTGCAGTTTTGTTGATTTTGCAGTCAAATGACATAAACCTAGACATTAATCATCCTATAGATATTTAATAAATATATTTTGTGGAAATTTTTGTGCACACCTCCTTTCGGAATTTAAGGTTTTAATATGTTCATAAATGTAACAAATATATTGAATATGCAATGTAACACAACTACATTTACAGGCTGGTAAGAAAAAGTAATTTAATTAATTTCTCTCCTCTGTTATACTTAGAAAATCGCAGCTCTGAAAGACGAATCACTACCTTTGAAGAAGAAACTAGAGCCATATAGTGACTTGAGCCCTGTAAGTACAGCTTATATGAAGATTTCAGAATTATATTGAACATAGGAAAGCACTGCTGTGTTTTGTTGTTTTATGCATGGGTTGGTTAATTTTGTCATAGCACAATGCACAGTATGAAGGACACATTATTCAATAAAATTGTCACATCCACATCTTAATGAATCATTGCTAAGAGTTACTCAAATTCTATTATTGATATTTTACCCATTTTCTCATTGTTCTATTATTATATAGGTTACATGTTATTATATTAAATCAAACTTAAACCATAAAAAATACTTAATTTTAAATAATTTTAGATTAACTTGATATACTAAAATAACTTATACTAAAACAAAAATAAAAATTCCTAAAAAATTAAAGACATTAAAATTACAGAATTACCAAAATGTTAAGTAAAATGAAAATGGAAAATATAAAAACTGATTTTAAATATTAATATAACTAAAATAGCATGTCAGTGATATCAAAACAACACTGGTTTTCATTTAATTTTCATATTACATTTATTTATTTTTATTTTTTCAGAGTCCAGCTCTTGCACGGGTGAAAATCGAGGAGGCAAAACGAGAGCTGGTAATTTTATTTATAAGTTTCGTTTTAATTTGACATTTATAATTTTTTATTTTGTTATATATATTATTTACCTTTGTTGCATCATAATTTTAAAGTAATTTTCTTTTTTTTTCAAGGCTGCCCTGGATGCCCAGCTGGAGCAGAAAGTAGACTTCATGAACGCTTTATTTTAATAATTTAAAATCTCTAATAAAAAGCGTGTTAATAAATGAAATAAATGTGATTTCTAAAACTTGTGCCGCTTGTAATAAACGCAATTCGTCTCCGAGTCTCACGGTGGCTGCTTTTATTTCTCCCGACTCCAGCGCAGCGGAAATGACGACTACACATTTGTTCCAGCGACGGCTAGTCAGGACATTTTAAATTAGCAAACTGCGCTAAAGCGGCCGCAAAGTCGAGAACGCATAGCAGTTATCCCATAACATTTCTATCAGCTCCATATTTTCCTCATGAATGTGCTGTTGCGAGCCTGAGATGTTCCGGAGAACACACACATGAGGACAGATTTGAACCAGGTAAGCTTCAGTCGACGGCGCTCGAGCGCGCGCTCAGCACTTCGCCTCTCCATCTTGAGCCTCTACTGCAGTTTTGACCCAATCCCACGTTCACTTTAATTAATGCACGCGTTTATACATGCATTTATGCGTGCTGTATCCACGCAAGGTGCAGATGTGTCGATTATAGTGCAGCGGTTGTGCATCTTCCAGAAACTGTCGTAGGATGAGCGTTTGTGCTGCACTTTAGTGTCGCTTGTTTTACTTTTTTCCTGTTTCTCTAATTATTTAAGAGCGGTATTCCGTTCGTTTCTTTCGTAGCTGCGTCGGTGCATTGAGTTGCGTTGAATTTCATGCACGCACTATGACTTAAAAACTGATTCTGGGGTGTTGAAGTATGCAACGATTTTTATTAATTGCAAACATACTGATAAAAATACGGTTGCATGCGTCATTTGCAGCGGCTCGTGATCTTCATACATGATGCGTTGATGATTGGTTCGTGTTTCCGTGCCTGCGAGAGGAACTAATATTAGTCATGTTAAGGAAACTAGTATAAAAATACTATGGAAACCACAGTTTAAGACACATGTTTAGTGCTGTAAATGCGGTTGGGATGAATGTTGGATCTCCTTTAAAACGTGCAAGAAGCTTTAGAATCTGTATATTAATTCCTCGATTTGATAGTTGACATTTGGTATCTAAAATAATTGCTACAGATTTGTGGCAGTCAATGCAAAAATAATTAAAAATATCCGTTCAAAATGGTTCCTTATGATTATTTTTTTATGTGACTTTTTTTACTTTAATTGGAAGAAAAAATATATAACAGTATACAAAAATAAAGGTTCAATAGTTGTGATGTATAAACAGCACGGTGTTTTGGTAGGAAGTGTAAAACAGGGTAATGAGTTTTGATGTTAAATGTCTTGAGAGGACAATTTTAACATCTGTAGTTATTTTTTTTTCTTGAGAGAAGTTTAAAATTAAAAAAAAAATTATATCCTGTAAAAGTAATGGAATTGATAGTCATCAACATTTATACAGTCAGTATAAACTTTTCTTGTTTTTTTTTTTGGTTTAAATTCATGAAGTCATGATAACACTTTACAATAAGGTTCCATTAGTTAATGTTAGTTAATTATTAGTTATTTACATAATGCTAGTTAATGAAAATAGTCTTTCATGTTAATTCATAGTGCATTAGCTAATATTAACAAGCACAACTTTTGATTTTAATAATGCATTAGTAAATGTTAAAGTTAACGAAATAAGATTAATAAATACTGCAGAAGTATTGTTCATGTGAACTAAAATAATTAACTAATGAATCTTATTGTAAAGTGTTACCTGAATATTTATGTAGTCAGTATGAACTTTCTGTAGTTGTGATCTAAGATCTAAATATTGCATATAAGTTGCTGTTTGTGTGACATCAGTCTCTCAAAAGTGATTTTTGTACATTTTCATGCATTGTGACTGAGGCAGCAGCAAATAAAAAAAAATGTATGCATATGAAGTTTTAAAACAAGTTTTCAAGGCCAGACTCTGGGGAAATACAGCATTGTGTGCTGGAGTCCAGTGAAGCGTAGAAAGGATGATAAGAGTGTCGCTGGTGCGTGGTAGTTCAGCTGGTGGTTGAATACTGAGAAACCGAACTAACCATGTAAACATAAGACATTTGTCAGCTGTTACACTGACACACAATTCCTGTTTTCCAGGTCAACTGCCCCTGTTCGTCACCTATTAGCTGCCACTCCAGAGACTCCGCCCCTGGCCCCGCCCTCCAGAGATGACTGATGCCCAGAAGGCCAACGAGCTCCCTGAATTCCCCACAGAGGGCGGGGCTACAGCAGAAGAGCAGGACATGCCCCTGAGACAAGAAACCACGCCCAGCAGTTCCCCGGCATGCGAGGAGCCAATCAGCTCGCAGAGCGGTCCTGACAAACAGCCGGCACCTGGTCTGCTCTCTATGCCGTGCTTACTAAAGGAGCTTCATAGAGACTCCGCCCCCGGGCAGCCGCAGGAAACAGATCCGCCCCCTGCCGCCACACAGGAAGACAGCGATTCCTCCGCCTGCCTGCGCTCGCCTTCCTCCTCCGGTCACCTGGGAGACTCCGACACGCTTTCATCAGCAGAGGAAGCAGCCGCACCCGTTCAGACGGCCGGCAGGAAGTCACGACGTTCACATTCTGAGAGCGATGCGTCCACGGTTGCAATGGCGGCCAAGAAGAACCGCTGCCAGGAGAAGCATGTGAACGGACGCGTGCGCGTCAGAGGCCCGCGCAGCCAGCAGCAGAAGCAGCGCATGAGACAGCTGCGGCAGAAACGTGAAGCGGCGGCGAGACGCAAACCTGACGTGCTCCAGGACAGCAGCACCAGCGACAGCGACATCACGGCCCACTCATCCTCATCCTCGCCGCTAACAGCCTCGTCTGACAACGAGGGAGAGACAATCAACTCTCACGCACCAGGTAGGTGAACACACACACACACACACACACACAGTCAACTTTCTGTGGACACACACTCACATGTCGCGAACAAATCGATGCATCACGGTTCTTTCTCAGATAGATTCTGGATTGATCCACAAACATTCATTATTCATTTGTTCATTATAAAACAACCAGTAAGACTTTTATCAAGTGTCAGACAACCAGTGGAACCAGTTTTATTTTTGCGATTTGACAATAATAAGTAAAATGTTAGATTGAAGCTATACATTTTTATTTATTTATCAATAAATATTAATAGTAATAATGCTATTGATGATGATCATGATGATAATGTTAATGACAACAAAACTTATTTGACTTGACTTATTTTATTTCTCACTTTTAATGTCTGTTAAGAAAATTACAATAAATTACAGCAATAAATGTATTTATCCATCTATATTGTTTTTATTAATAATAATTATTACTATTATTAATACATTTCATATCTGACATATCTCTTAATGGTTAATAATTGAGTAAAACTACAAGGTTTCAGTAAAATTAGTTATTCATTTATTCTTGTATTTATCATTGTTATTATTATTATTAATGTTAATTACAGTAAACAATTGCTTATCTGGCCATCTCACTTAATGCTGAATAAAAAAGTTATATGGTGCTAGTAATCATTAGAAATTATTAGGCAGAAAATTTATTTTTCACTAATTAAGAAAACGGTGGGGAGGAAAAAACATAAATAGTTAAATTGGTTATTTCTTATTAAACTGACTATTTTTTATTTTTGTTTGTGAATGATAGCCGGCCTATTATAGTATACAGTACTTTAAAATCTCCCTAAAGATTTTCAACCCTGTGCTGTATAAGTTACTGGATAAATTGAGGTGCATCAAGAACTGATTGACTCTGAATCGAAATTGAATTGTGAGATGCTGAAGATTCCCACCTTTAGTCCTGAAACAAACCAGGACCTTCAGTGAAGCCATTTCTCTCATGCATTGTTCAGTGCATGTTTATTGAATGACAGAACAGTTGAATAAACACACACTCATAGATCAGAGCATTACATCAGACAGATCTCCTGCAGCGGTCAGGTGTGTTTTACTGTGCATGCATGTTGAATGAACTCATATGCAAAGCGGCGGGTGAGGAACATTTTTCCGCTCTCAGAATACAACAGCGTTCTGACCTCACACTGACCTCCGTCTTTAGTTGAGTTGCAAAATTCTGGGAATTTTCAAGACTGGAAAATTTCCATTGGAATAAACTGTGTATTTGATAAAAAAAAAATTGCATTAACTGGGAACTTTAATGTAGTTGGGGTGAAAAAAATCTTACAGCATAATCTTGGTTAAAACAACCAGATTTGATGCAATTTCAGTTTAATTTCTACCTCAATCACATGCACACAGCACACACACCCTACATGCACTGTGCATTCCTCCATAACATGCACAAATAATTTATTGAATCCAGAACACAAAATGATGTCAACATGTCCATCTTGGTGAGGTTTCACGTTACTTGCATAAATTTGTTTAAAATTAACTTATGCCGTGTGTAGGCTACAAAATTGTACCATTGTAAAAACAAATATATGCCTTATCAAACATTTAGGTGAGGAAATAAAAAAAAAAACCTGTCTAAAAAGTACCATTCCCCACACATTATCCCACTTAGTCACCTAATGGGGGATTCCTCCTCATTTTCCCGGCTTCCATTCAAGTAAGTTTTGATATTAAAATATATTTGATCTATGAGATTCAAGTTTAACTTGCAAATACCAAAGTGTTAGTACAGTAGCTAGCCAGCCTGTAAATCAGATATGAAAAATGTAAGCTAGTTAGCACTGTTTCATTGATCATTTATGAGGGTAGGTATCATGTGCTAAGCTAGCTCAAGCTGTGATGCCCTTTCTTGTAGCTTCAGCTAGCCAGTGTTCTGTTTTTATACTGAAGTACAGTACTGATCAAAAGTTTCAACATTACTGTTTTTGAAAGATATTGCTTGTGTTCATCATTTATTTGATCAAAAATACAGAACAAAACAGTAAAATTGTTAAGACTTATTACAATTTCAAATAATGGTTTTCTGTTGTAATGTACCTTAAAATTTAATTTATTCCCTTGATGGAAAGCTGAATTTTCAGCATCATTACTCCAGACTTCAGTGTTACATGATCCTTCAGAAAATCATTCTGATATGCTGATTTACTAGACAGTTGTGCTGCCTCATATATATTTTATAACCTGTGATACTTTTTTCAGTATTATTTGAAGAATAAAAAAGTAAAAAAGAACAGCATTTATTTTTTTAATAACATTTTTTGATTTAGATTTTGAAAAAATGCTGTTCTTTTTTAAAGTTTTTATTCATCAATGAATCCTGAAAAAAAAGTATCATGTTTAGTGCTCAATCGATACAGCCTTTTTTTTTTTTTTTTTTTTTTTTTTTTTTACAGCCGATGCCGATATTTTGGAAAGCAGAGGGGCCGATATAATAAAAAATTAATTCATATTAAAGAAACTTAAAATCATTTAGTTACTTAGACTTTATAATACTATACTATACTAAAATATTTTTCACAAATATTGAATCATTTTTTTTATTAAAAGTAACTAACAGGGCACTCCATATTCTGGGAAGTTTGTGTGCATTGGGAATCATATTTTTCAAATAAAGCCAGGGTAACACTCAGTTTACACACAGCACACAGTGAAAATGACATGAATATGACAGTGGGCAAATGCCCAGAGCAGCATAATTTGAAATAATGAGTTTCAAGCATTTAATATACACAGAAAAACACGCAATCATGCTGGATACACATGCACACTTCACAAGATCTCACAGTTGGATTCGACTAAGTTTGCAAGGGTTGTGAAATTAAATATTCATTAGTCATTCAAAGTTTAAATGATATAAATGCGTATTTGCCTAATGCTGACGGCATACGAGAAAGTACTATAATGTTTACCTTTCTATTACTAACAATATAAAATTTATCATTACAGTACCTTTTGTATACTTTTTTTGTATACAGAATTATATTCGTATTAGACAGAACTGTTTATGACGATGAACAAGGAGAATATGAGCTGTGCACA
Source organism: Carassius gibelio (assembly GCF_023724105.1). Lineage (NCBI taxonomy): Eukaryota > Metazoa > Chordata > Actinopteri > Cypriniformes > Cyprinidae > Carassius > Carassius gibelio. The sequence continues at coordinate 3,406,968 of NC_068391.1, read as the reverse complement.
CTTAGGCCCTGCATTTTTTAGCGTCGTCAAAATAAAGTCCCACCATGAACACATCGGGCCGAGCTGAAAAACTAATCGGGATATACTGATATTTTAAAAATTCCAAATATCGGCTATTATCTCGGACTTGGTGATATAGCGATCGACCACTAATCACATTCCAAAAAAATCTAAAATTTTATTTTTAAAGTTTGTGTTAATTTGCATGCAAGTCTGCTTGTGACCAAACTAAATGTTTGTATATGATAAATTTTCTAGAAGTCTCCCCAAATTTCCACTTAATTCCTGTTAAGTTCCCAACTTGGAAGATTTTCAAAATGCCCCAAATTAAGTTCCCATGGAAAATGTCCACAAATCCGACCCTTTGCAGTAGAAACACAACAGATTGTAGATCATCTGTATGGACCAGACCCCACAGTTCGGCACACATGTGATTCGCAAATTAACTGTTAAGTTTAACCATCACAGAGTGAATACGTGTTTTGTCTTGCCAATTTACACATTCAAGCAATTTTAAACCATTCAAGTGAAAGAGATCTAGAATCAGTACTTCTGCACCGTTTTCTGTGTATACAGCTGCTGCCGCACACACATCGAGAGAGAGGCGCGATTCAGACAGCGCATGAACACCCAATTGATTCCTCTTTCACGTCTCTTTGTGCTTTAACGGACACATACACACAAAAGCTATAGTAAAATACCCATTTTGGCAGGTATTCTGGTAAACAGTCGATTATATCTTCAGTGACCGTAAACGGCTGAGAAAGAAACCGGATGTGTGTCAGTATTAGGTCTGTGTATTTATTCTTAAAGAGACAGTAGCCTGTAAATACCTGCTTCTGTCCACTAATCAAACAACACCACAGCTTTAACAAAGATTAATCTGTATTTAACTTATGCAGTGAACACTTGTTGTTTTACACTTAATTATTACATTTCACCTGAATACTACTATTACTGACTTTATTTGTAACTTTGTTGTATTTATCTAACTTGTCATTTGTGTAATTATTCCCGTTGTATTACTGGCTTTAATATTTAAGCTAGTAGTTTTTGCTGTGGTATAGAAGCTCTTAAAGTAAGCTTTCACTAGTTAAAGATAACCAATTTTTTTTTAGCCGATCTGAACAATTATCCAATCTGTAACTCAATATCCGTAATATGATCTGAACCATGAGTTTAGTGACCCACCAGAATGACTGCTAGCTCTGGCTAGTCTTTAAAAGCTTAAAATCCAAGGTAAGGTGTAACAAAAAGCACTTCAGCTAATTTGGGTGACGTTTTTGTTCATTTGATAGTCTAAAGCTGTCGCTTACCTTTTCTGCCGAAACACTAGACATTCAGTAAATTGGCAATTATGCACAATGACATTATTATCAAGTATATTTATGATCAGCAATACTGATGCACTAAATGTATTTCATTATAATGAATCCAGAGCAAAGTCCTTTTGATTGGAGGTCGGTTATATTGGATTAAAGGTTAGCATATTAGAATATTGCAAGATTTCCTTCATTGTGTCTTTTAGTCTTTCAGTTGACTCCGTGTCTGTTGTCTTTGTGTCCTTTATCTGTGGCTTGTGTGTCTAATGTGTCTGCAGTTTTTTTGTTAATTCATCCTTCTTCGTAGTATCTGTTAGTTAGGAAATGCATTATGTCCCCGTGGTTCCACATTGTTGGCATGGCCAGAGTTAAAGCTCAGTATATCTGATCCTTTGTGGACCATATCATAACTTTATATTGTATATTGAATTAGTAGTGCAGATTTATGTAGTTCTAAAGCCAATGTTTGGTAATTCCAGTTTTTAGCAATAAAAAAACGTACGAGTTTGCAGCAGTGATATTTTATTTCTACTATATACTACTGTAGTATTTATTCATATTTGGGGTTGGCTGTCATTTTTTAAAAATTGAATTAGCTTTTTTTGCTAATTTTACATTTTTAGTTTTAGTAATTTTATGTGCTTTTGTCTATTCTTATTTTATTTGTATGTAGCTTTAACTTTAGTTTTAGATTTAGCAATGTTAGTAATTTTATCTTCAACTTAATTTCAGTTAATTGTCAAGGTTAATGTCCAAGTTTAAGTTTTTCATCTAATTCAAGTATTATTTCTATATAATATTTTATTTCAGGTAACAAGGTTTTAACAATAACAACACATGCAATGTTTCCAAGGTTTTTCCTCCCAAGTTATACCTCCAAAATCACATGCACATTCACTAACTTAAAAAATTAGTGCATAATCTGTGAGGTCTATGATTAGTTTTGTGTAATATGTTAATTAGCCTTTTTATTGCATCTCTCAGGACTCTAAACAATCATAATGGTGCCTAATAATCTCTAAGCGTTACACTTCTTCTTTCTTTATTTCTTCATATGTAATGGTTGGTTGGCGTTATACTGGTTAAAATGCTGGCATCAATCTCACTGTGTGATCTTTAGGCCATCTTAAGTCATATGTCTGTTGGTGAACTGTACCCAGAATGCACTGCGAGAGCTGCATGATTGTTCCCAGCATGCTCGCCGGTGTGCACGCAATAACGCCGCCGCTTTCTGCATTCCTGTGTGTCTGACGTCTCTCTCTCGGCACTGCCGTCTGTCTTTAAGCTGGCCATCGCCGAACCAACGCTTCTGGAGCATCAGCGCATGGGTGGGGCCAACTCAACATGGGCGTGGCCAGTGGAACCCTGGGCGGAGTCTTGGAGGAAGCGCTTACGCGATTCGCCGTGATGCAGAGACACACCGAGGAGCGCTTTCGCGTGTGGATGGACAGACTGACCCGCATGCATTCGGATGATGATCTTTCGTCCAGTGAAAATCCGGAGGGGCGGAGCAACGTTAGCTCATTCCTGCCATCGTCTGAGTCACAGGAAACGCTGGCAGCCTATCAGATGGCTCGAGTCAGCGTCATCACAGTTCCACCGCCCCAGACTGCCGGTGTCAATGGTAGCACAGAGCCGTCTGAACCCAACGTTTAAAGAACGTTAACGCAACACAACTGTGCCGACTCAATTCGACCGCTGAAGTGGAGGATTCGGACATTGCACAAACTTTCTCTTTATCTCTAATTAAAATCACCTCCATTCTGGCTTCCCCATCTCTCTCTATTAAAGGATCAGTTTTCATAACCAATTAAACATTTATTCATCCTCATGCCTTTCGAAACCCATTTGGCTTCTTGCATCCAACACAAAATGTGAAATTGTGAAATATCGTGGCAATTAATTGAAAGTGAACAAGAAACTGAGGCTGTCAATCTCCAGACAGTGTAACTTTAGTATCATATCAACTATACTATTATCATTCTATTATGATACTATTTTAGTTTTTAATGCATATTTTGAATCAGGTTATTTTCATGTTTCCAGTTTTTTTTTTTTTATATATATAATATCAAGTAATATACATGAGTTTAAATATATAATTTTTTAATACATTCAGTTAAACAAAATTAAAATGGGAATGATCTGTTTACTTTTAGTTTTACTTTTAGCTGGGTTGTTTTGTCATTTTTAGTTTTTGTTATACATGGATAATATTAGCACAATAAAAAAGCAAAAGTAAAATGAGAAATGTTGTCTTGGTAACTAGATTAAATGTTTTTTAATATTGTAATTCATTTAATTTTTTTTACTTAAAATATTATGGATTTAGCTATAATAACTCTGGCTCTAAGAATGTTTTTAAAAAAAATCAGTTTAATTGAATTACCACTTCAATTTGGGTCTTTTCATAAAAAACTTTTGCATGACTTCAGAAGATGTTGATTATTGCAATCACTTTTTTTTTCTTTTTTTTTGTAGGGTTAACTGACCAAATCTCTTTTGTAAAAAGCCTGGATATTCTTAATTCAATTTTGTCAGAGTCCTATGGGTTTGGAATGACTTGAGGGTGATATAATAATGACAGAAACTTCTTTCTCTTTTTTTTCTTTTTGGTAAACCGTTTCTTTAACATCATCTGTCTTTCTTCTATAAACATCTTCCATTGTCTTCTATTGGCATCTCAGGGCCGCCCTCCACACTCAGTGCCTCTGTGATCTCATTTCTTCCACTCACCTGGATTATTTTAAAGAATCATTTGTCTTGCCTGTAGAATAATAACTCTTTCATGATGTTATTTCCACAAGAGACTTCTGAGGTTTCGCCTCGACTGCCATGTGTCTTTTTGTCTTCATCTAGGCCAGCATGTCTACCAAAGAACTCTTGTTGTTTGCATTGTGGATTGTTTTAGTTTCTTATTGATTCACTTCTTCCAAAGCGGAATATGCATGATATAAGCTAACAGTAGAGATCTGTAATGTAATGACAGCCTGTGCATTGGTTTTTATTATTAATATGCACCTACAACACACAAACTATCATCAAACACTAATAGATACAGTCTGTGATGCACATGCAATAAACAGGTGATTCTTCTTTTATTTCTACTGGAGGCAAGAGATATTGATCACCTTTTTTTAAGGGTAATTACCATAGAATCATGTCAGAGTCACGTTTTACCCCAAAGTTAATGTTTACATAAAGACAATGGAAGCCTACTGTATATTAAGAAATATTAGGTTTTAATGCATTTTTAAATAAAGTACAGGTGTGCACAATTACTGTAATGCATTGTAATTAGTTGGTGCTTCTAATGAAATTAAATTAAATTTATGCATTTAGCAGATGCTTTTATCCAAAGCGACTTGCAGTGCATTCAGGCTATCAACTTTTACCTATCATTATATTGAGGTTTCTGAAATAATTTTCTTAATTTTTAAAATAATCTGCAAATTAAAAGCAGCACAACAAATACTGATCTATATATAAATAGTTGATTGCAATAAGATTTTTTTTTTTTTTTTTCACCAAAGGCAGTTGTTAATGTCACAATTTCAAAATTATGGGTATAAGGAGACTTAATTGTATTGCAAAATATTTACATGTCATTTCTTTTTGATTTTAGGGTGAAATATGAGCTGGCCAGATTTCATGAGATTCGCCCATCATGTGCTTCCTACACACTAACACAAACACTAGTCAAGGTTTACTGTAGTGTTACTGACTTGCAGGAGGACTTGAAAGCTGTTTGCTGTATTGCTTTACTGTATAGAGTGTCTGAAGGAGATGGTTTACGTTTTTATGTCTTTTTGTGTAATAATATCCAAGCTGCCTAAGTTTAGTGTCATAATGTTTTAGATGGAGGAGAGAATTTCTTCCTTATAGTTGTTAGAAAGCAAGAAATGAGTAACCAGAGATGTATTTTTATTTGTTCCAAAAAATGTTTTCTTTGTTTAATGTCATATACTACTGCCTAACCAAACGTAAAAGTGTGCCAGGCGACATTCATTTGTGTTTTCATGTGTATGTAGCACATTATTGATGTGTGTTATCTGCTCTGTCGTAAGCTGGTAAATAAATATACTAGTATTTTACCAGCATGCATCTGTTTTACCTGATTTTCATAGCCTTATTGTCCAGGTAGTTTACTTTTAATGTCCATTCAGGGCTATATTGTAAAAAAAAATATATATTTTTTTTTTTTTTTTTGAAAAACAAAAAAATTACCTATTTAATAAAAAATCCTCCTGGTCTTAGAGGGAGCAATTTGTCAGTGTAAATTATTTTATATAAAAATATATATATAATTTTGTTATTATTATAACAAACATACAGAAGACACTCAAATCAATTCTCACTGGATAAAAAAAAAGATCTGACAAATTTTTGTTGAAATAGTCTTTCTTTTAGAAAATGTTGTATTCTGGAATAAAATGAAACTTTTTTATATATATATATATATATCAATATTCACTCAAAAACTGAAGTGCATAAGCTCAGATCAAGGAGGCCTATGATCAGTCAGTGCAAAAACGAAATACAAAACCAGTGCTAATTGAAAAAAACTATTAAAAAGATTGAGTTCAATATTTGTTGTCAGTATAGCATAACAAGGAACTATATTTGGTCATTTTTGACTGCAAACACCACAAATGTGACACGGTGGGAGGGAGGGATCCCCAAATTGTATATTTTTGGGGGAAAGTTGTTGAAATCTAAATTTTAGTCCAGTGTCAAACATACACATTTAAGGGATAGTTGACCAAAAATTCAAATTCAGTCATCATTTATTCTCACTTAAGCTGTTTCCAAACATGTATGGGTTTCTTTCTGCCGTTGAACACAAAAGAAGATATTTTAGAAAATATTGATAATCAAACAGTTGACGGTAGCCATCGACTTCCATAGGATGTAAAAAATACTATGGAAGTCAATGGCTACAGTCGACATTATTCAAAATATTTTTGTTTGTGTTCAAAATGAGGATTGAAGCTTTATAGTCTGCTAACACTAATCTTTAATCCAGCGTTTAGAAAGATAAATCGATTTTCAAAAGAAACCAGTTCATAGAATTAGGGACATACAGATATGGTGGCGAATCTTCTGAATGGTGTGTGTGTGTGTGTTGCAGTGGGTCCTGCAGTGATTGGACACTATGATATTTCAGACACTCACTCCGAACAGGAACGGCAGTCTCAGTCGCTCTCAGGTTCGTTTTACTGTTACTCCGTCTCCAGGATGGTCGATTGACTCTACACTCGTACACAATGACAGTGTCCCAATTCACACACTAATATTAGTACTTTCAAACATGTGCATCAAAACATACACTTAGACCGCAATCTCTTCCACTACCAAAGAGAAGTTTTGGGAACGCTTGTCAAACCTTTCCGTTGACGAAAGTGGGAAGCCACTGCAGTAGTTGTATCATTAGGGATGTGTTTTCATGAATTTTGAACAGAAGGATTTTTTGCAAACCCAGTCGGGCCACAGCACACCACCTCCGTCGGCACTGCAACCAATCATGTTTTGTAATTTAAACATTTTTGAATTAGTTACCGTTGCTGAATGAAGTATTTTGTGTGTCTGTAGGTGCAGTAGAAGTCAAGCCATCTCAGGTGAGTCTGGCGTCCACCGACAGTGAAGTGGAGATCGTCGGAGTTCAAGAGAACGCCAGGTGAACTGATCCTTATTCAGCAGTCATTTAGTAGTGTTCATATGCTAATTAGGTAAGCAATACCATGCACATCATATTTTGGTCTTAAACAATCATTTGCTTCTACTTCTACATTTAAACTACAATAGAATTGCCATTTATCATTACCCCTTAGTAATTGTGACTATTAAAGAATCATCTGTCATACCACAGAACTATTTTTTTAGATGCAAAAACAAATACGTGATTTAATAAAATTGTTGCAGCACCTGTATAAGTATATATAACATGTTAAATGCAATAAAACAAAAATAGCTCATTTATTATGGAAGCATATGGGTAGCATTATTCAATTTGGGATGTAATATGCAAAATGACAATGCAATATGTAAAATGGCAATGCATTTCTGTATTTCCATTTACATTTTCCAATACATTTGTGCAACGTTTGGTGCAAAATGAAAATTAAAATTAAATTACATAATTTTCATTTGCCATTTACTACACCAGTTTTAATATGTAAAATGAATATTAATTTTAACGCTCTATAAGTTGCAAAATTAAAATGAAAATGTATTACAGAAATGATTAGATATGTCTAACATGTTAAAGCAAAAACTGTGGCAAAATGATCATTTAAATGCTATTTTTCTTAATTGCATTAACACTCACAGTCAAGACACTTACGATTGCATTTTCATTCGGTGTCCCGCAATGAATGTAGCAAAACTCAATGTGCACATTGAAAATGCATTCCGAGCCGATCACGTGTCCCCGCCCTCGCGCCACGTCAATCATTGTGTGCACAAGGCGGGGCTTACAGAAGGTCAGAGACTCAAGTCTCAAGAAGAGGATTCAATCAAATGAGACAACATGGACAAGACAGTTGGTCCGTGTATGTTTTGATCATTTCGGTTTATGGCTTCAATATTTCATTCGGACTTGTGGGCGGAGCTGAAACGCTGCTTTCATCTGGTCGAATCGGAGCGGTTTTCATCTGACAGCCTTCAGCTCGGTCTTGTCATTCTTTCAGGCAAAATAAGAGTCAGTGCGAGTGAAGCACTGAAATGTCTGAAACTACACTCACTGTTAATTGGCATAATATTTGAATCAGATGTAGCTGGGCACATAATTCGTGCTGCTGAGACCTGCAAATTATTTCTAGGTTGTAGTATTGTATGAATATTGTCCCACTGATAAAAACAGTGCAAATAGTTCTGTCCCTTTGGATAACAGTAAAGTGGAAATAAATAGCCTATAGTTAAATTTATGAAATAAAATTAAATAGGATTTTTTGGGAAGGTAAGTCTGGCCGGTTATACAAGCAACACGAGTCGGACGAGTCTAAAGATATGAGCTGAATTGGGTGAAACATTAAAGTTCTAGTCTGTGTCAATTACTCTCATAATAAATAATAATAATAATGTTAACTGTATTTTTCGGTATAAGTTGCATCAGTCCAAAAATACGTCATGACGAGGAAAAAAACATATATAAGTCGCACTGGACTATATGTCACATTTATTCAAGACCAAGAGAAAACATTACCGTCTACAGCCGCGAGAGGGCGCTCTGGGGTAGGCTACAGGAGCACTGAGCAGCATAGAGCTAATTTTACTATTTTTATTTAGAAATGTAACTATATTCATTTTTACAATTATTTATTAATGTCACACACACACACATACCTAGTGCCTTATGACTTAAAAGATGAGAGTGGTAAATGTTACAGACATGGAACTGTTCAGTCTATTATTGATTTTAATTTCCACTTCACTGTTATCCAAAGGGACAGAACTATTTGCACTGTATTTATCAGTGGGACAATATTCATACAATACTACAACCTAGAAATAATTTGCAGGTCTCAGCAGCACGAATTATGTGCCCAGCTACATCTGATTCAAATATTATGCTAATTAACAGTGAGTGTAGTTTCAGACATTTCAGTGCTTCACTCGCACTGACTCTTATTTTGCCTGAAAGAATGACAAGACCGAGCTGAAGGCTGTCAGATGAAAACCGCTCCGATTCGACCAATCAGATGAAAGCAGCGTTTCAGCTCCGCCCACAAGTCCGAATGAAATATTGAAGCCATAAACCGAAATGATCAAAACATACACGGACCAACTGTCTTGTCCATGTTGTCTCATTTGATTGAATCGTCTTCTTGAGACTTGAGTCTCTGACCTTCTGTAAGCCCCGCCTTGTTCACACAATGATTGACGTGGCGCGAGGGCGGGGACACGTGATCGGCTCGGAATGCATTTTCAATGTGCACATTGAGTTTTGCTACATTCATTGCGTGACACCGAATGAAAATGCAATCGTAAGTGTCTTGACTGTGAGTGTTAATGCAATTAAGAAAAATAGCATTTAAATGATCATTTTGCCACAGTTTTTTCTTTAACATGTTAAACATATCTAATCATTTCTGTAATACATTTTCATTTTAATTTTGCAACTTATAAAGCGTTAAAATTAATATTCATTTTACATTTTAAAACTGGTGTAGTAAATGGCAAATGAAAATTATGTAATTTAATTTTCATTTTCATTTTGCACCAAACATTGCACAAATGTATTGGAAAATGTACATGTAAATACAGAAATGCATTGCCATTTTACATATTGCATTGTCATTTTGCATATTACATCCCAAATTGAATAATGCTACCCATATGCTTCCATAATTTATATGATTTGAGCCATTTGCATGTGCACATTCATTCATCTGTTTTAAAGTAATCTTTCCAAAGTCATTGTTAATATAATTGGATTTTAGTTTAAATGAAATAGGATTTGAATTTGTTTTAGTACTTTACTATAGGGATCAATTCATTAGCATTTCTTAATGCATTGGGTTTCATGAACTGACACTGAAAATTCGGCATTTGACAGGGATTTTGCAGCTCTTAAAAAGTATTAAATCATAAATGAAGGCCTCAATTCATAAAGTCATTGCATCAAATGTTGTATGCACTGCATTTTTTTTCTTATTGATTTCCAATAAAGCATCCTTAAAATAATAAACACTTGAGACGCAAGAAATCCCGTTTTCAGAGAAATTGAACAAAATTGAGTTTATCCTTAAATCAAGAACAAGTATTTGCAGATGGAGCAAATATTAGAACAAAAAAATATCCACTTAACTCGAAGGGAAAACAGGTTTTCACACCCTATTGACACAAGTACTTTTTTCAAGCGTAAAGTTGCTTAAATTTCTCGGAAAACAAGACTTCATATCTTCATTTCCTATCTTAAGTAAATGTACCTTATTTTAAGGACATTTACAGAATTTAATTGGAAAGTAAGGTAAAAATGCGGAGTAAGATATTCCTTTTTTTATGTATTTGATGCAATGGATTTAAGACTTTTGGCTCAGATTTAAGACTTTCTAGGCCTTCATTTGTAGAAGGATGAATTAAAGCTAAAGTTTGTTTATTTTTCCCAAGAGTTGTAATGCTATTGTAATGTTATTTTCAGCGTGGTCTCAAGGTTTCCTCGCGGTGGAGTGATTCAGTCTCTTTCTTCCTGGAAGCAGAGAGCTCCGGCTCAGTGGACGTCCGTCTCGGCGCAGTCCGGCTGGGTTCCTCCTCCTGAGGTGGTGGATCTGACACTGGATGAAGACCGGCACAGATACCTGCTGTGATCAAACACACTCACACACACACTCATATACATGTGACTGGTGGGCCGAGTGACTCAAACCATAACCTCGAGACTGTTGAAACTAAGAACACAGAACCATGCTTTCATTAAATGAACACACTTGAAAGAGCTCAGTGTTTGCTTCTGATATGCCTGATTAATTATTTGCTTCTGTGAGACCACGATGTGAGTAAATGACAGCAGATCATCATTATCAGAGCAAATACTGTACCAAGTTCTCCTGTGATAAAGTCAGGTATCAAAACTACTGGTCTGAAATACTCACAAGCTGAAAAATGGGGCTTCTTCATAGAAACGAATACTGAATGTAAACGGGTGAATCTCACAGAAACTGGTCACATTTCGCTCCAAAAGCAAGAATATAGAATTTATATTTAGCCGAAAACGGACAAGATTTTGAGTATTTTGAGTACTATTAAGATTTTTGAATTGACATTTATTATCGTCATTTAAAAAATACTATAATTTGATTTAAATGTATTATTTTTATTTTCTATGTTTTTTCTGTTAAGCAGTAAATCACTACGAATGAAATCAGAATAATGCATTGCGTTAAATAAAAAATGCACTATGATACGAAGAAATTTAGAGGTTGAAGTTTTTATGAAAATTAAGCAAATGTCTAATTTAAAAAGTTTTTTCTTTTCTTAATTTCTTGTCTGTTTGCTTTATTGATTTTAAGGCATTTTTGTGAGATTCAGCCGATTAAGTTTCATCACTAATCAAACCTCAGTCATTTCACAATGGCAAATCAGGGATGTTTTACTTCGTCAGATCCTCCGATTTCAACATCTTCTCTTCTTTTGAGTCACTTCGCCCCTCCTGAAGAAACAGGCACGCTTACATGATCCTGCTGTCGGCCTCAGGAGCCGCCTGCTGAACCGCCCCAGCCCCCTGTTTTTGTGATGTAACTTCCTGTTAAGCTGCTGAAGAGCTGTTAGCTGAGACCCAAACGCAAGCCTGCTGGTCTTACTCTCACCAGAGCGAACGGCTCACTGCTCTGTGTGTGTGTGTGTGTGTGTGTGTTCACTGTCAATCATCTAATGCTGCTCTGCTGTGTGGGGAGAAGCCTTGAAGTGTGTGTTCCTCACCCGATACTGCTTTCACTATACGTTTGTGTGTGTGTGTGTGTATCCTGAGCATTAGGGTTTTTCAGAGCATGTTCATTATGTACATCTTGCATTGTCATAGAAATGAGTCCTTGCTTTTATTATGCCCATGGAACTTCTTATTCAAATACACTAATGGTCAGAAGTTTGGAATCATTCAGATTTTTGAATGTTCTTGAAATAGGTCTCTTCTGCCTTTATTTGATGAAAGACAAAAACAGTAATATTGTGAAATATTACAATTTCAAATGATTGTTTTCTATGTAAATATATTGTAAAATGTAATTTATTTCTGTGATGCTCCGCTGTATTTTCAGCATCATTCCTCCAGTCTTCAGTGTCACATGATCTTCAGAAATCATTCATATGCGGCTCAAGAAACATTTCTGATTATCAATGTTGAAAACATTTCTTTTTATTAAAGAATTAATTATTACTTTTATTCAGCAAGGATGTAATATACTAATTAAAAGTGACTGTATTTTCCACAAAAATAAATAGCAGCACAACTGTTTTCAACATTGATGATAATATTATTCTGATTTCTGAAGATCATGTGACACTGAAGCCTGGAGGAATGATGCTGAAAATACAGCAGCGCATCACAGGAATAATAATATATTTAAAAATATATTCAAATAGAAAACAGCTATTTTAAATGGTAATAATATTTCACAATATTACAGTTCATACGGTGTTGTTAATCCAAATAATGCAGGCTTGGGGAGCAGAAGAGACTTCTTTATATATATTAATAAAACCAAACTTTTGAACTGTAGTGCATCTTCTTGTGAATACAATCAATGTGTGATGAGAAAAACATTTTTAGTTTTTATTTTCTAAATGGGGTATAATTTGCATATAGACTTGAGCATTTTAACCACAACTTTGTTTTATATACATGTTTGTATGGTTGCATCATGCTATCCCACACCACTGAAGCTATTTATTGATATTTGCTGTGTTTTACTTGGTTATATATATGAATCATTTGTTCGAAGAGCAATATGAATATGCATCTTAAAAACTGCATATTAAAGGGATAGTTTATCCTATAAATGAAAATTGTCATCATTTATTCACCATTGTGTCTTTTCAAACCTATATGACTTTTTCTGCTTTGAAACACAGATGATTATGAAAGCTTAAGCTGCATAAAGGTGGTCCATATGCCGTCTAGTTTAATAGTGCTTTATTGTCATTCATGGAGATTGAAAGTCACTATGCGTTTGTTACATGAAAAAGAGCAGCGTGAACATTCTTCCAAACATCTCCTTTGGTGTTTCTCAGAAGAAAAGTCATACAGGTTTACAATTATATTAAGGTGACTAAATAATGACAAAATATTCATTTCTGAGTTCACTGTACTTTTAAGTTTGAGTCTTGGCAATATATTCTGTTTGTATAACATCAGAAGGTTTCTGAGTTTCCTTTGGTTTTTCTTCCTCACGACTCAATTGTCAGACCACTGTGTGTGAGGAGCGCTCATTATCTGAATGTGAATTATTCTGCTTCATTCAGCTTGTGTATCACCCTTGAACCCTGCAGGATAATTCAGAAGCTGTGCCTGTGGCCATTTTGGCTCCCTTAGCCCCGCCCCTCTAATAGTTTGATTGGACCTTAACCTCTGTCAATCACATGAGGTGAACAACAGCTTTTAGAAAAAGGAAAGATGAAGTTCCAATGCAGGAAAACAGAGAGTAGTGTTTACAAGAAAGTACTATTTCAGTCTTTCTGCTTTAAAATGTAATGTTTAATTCAATGCAACTTCTTGTTTCTTTAAGTATTTTTGAAATTTATTAAGAATTGTTTCAGGGCGTGTTTTTCCAGTGTAGTATTCTGAAGCTATATGATCGCTTTGTGTGAAAAATTACCATAAAGCTCCATAAAAATAGTTTGCATGACTTTGACTCTCTCATTTACACTCAAAAAAGTGTTCATAACATAAATTTCACAAATAATTACAAAGTGCAACAGCAAGTAGCAATGAATTGAACAGCATTCTGAATGTATTTTCTTGTAAAACGTACTCTAATAGTCTTTCTGTACAACTTAGATAATCTTTACAGCGTAGCTTCATTGTTTAGAAGAGCTGCACAAACATTCTGCAAACTATTTTGACTTCTTGTTTGAGCTGTTCCTTTAAGATGCTGAACTCTGTCAAACACACAAGCAGATTCCATCCTTCGCCCTCAGCTGCTGTCTCATGTTCAGGCAGCTTTTGTGAAGTCCCTTCAGAGTTCAGAGTGGGCACATCTGTCACTAGTGACTATGGACACTAGCAATCCCAGGATGGGTCATATCTGCTCTTCCTGTGTTAGAGAAAGTCCTGCACCCTCCAGGATGAAAGAGGTGCATTTGAAGCTGATAATCATCATTTATTTGGCCTCATGTTCTAAACCTGTATGACTGACTTCCTTCAGTGGAGCACAGAAGATGGGGACAGATGCTGTCCATCTCCTAAAGTGATGTTAAACCACAACAAACCAGTTGTGCATTATGTTCTGAATCTTCAGTAGTCTTACCAGTAGCTTTGTGAGCAACGGCTTTATTTAATGAAAATATTCTTCACCAGAGCTCTCAAACCTCATTTTCACTTTCGCAAATTCATATAGGCCTATTCAAAAGTTTGAGGTCAAGTAAGTTTTTTATTTTTTTATTTTTAAGGATATTTCTGCTTTTATTCAGCAAGGGTGATTTAAATTGATCAAAAGTGACAGTTAAAACATTTTTAATTTTACAAGAGATTTCTTTTTCAGATAAATGCTGTTCTTTTCACCTTTCTATTTATCAAAGAATCATGAAAAATATATATATTTAGCAGCACGACTGTTTTAAGTGTTTATAATAATCAGAAATGTTTCTTGAGCAGTAAATCAGTATATTATACTGATTTCTGAAGATCATGTGACACTGAAGACTGGAGGAATGATGCTGAAAATACAGCTGTGCATCACAGGAATACATTACATTTTAAAACAGAAGACAGTTATTTTCAATTGTAATAATATTTTATGATATTACTGTATTTTTGATCAAATAAATGCAGCCTTGATGAGCAGAAAAGACTTTCAAAAACATTAATCTAACAGTCCCCAAAGTGTGTAACAGTGTGTTACATTTTTGGAACTTTCATTGTAAGAAAAAAACTATTGTGATTCTACAAGAACCTCTCCTTCTGTCCTCCATGAATGAAGTTGTATGGGTTTAGAACGATGTTAGAGTGAGTGAAAGGTGACATTTAAACTATCCCTGATGTTGATTTATGAGGACATCTTCATCATCCTCACCTAAGGTGTCTTGTGTTTCCTTCTGGAAGGTTTTGTAATTTGAAACAGATTTAAGCATCCTAAAACAGCAATAATCCAACATCCAGAGAACAGAGAGAGGGTCCTGAACTCAAGATAAGTCACGTGACGTGAGGGGTTTGGGTTTAAGTAGATTTCCAATGCATTTGAAAAACACTTTCCCTTTAATTGAATAATGTTTCTCTATTTTTGTTCATTTCAATTTTTGTTCATTTCAATTTGACAGTATTTTAATTTAAAGGCAAGAGTTATTATTTTTATTTTTATTTTTTTGCTTCTGCAAGCCTTTCTTCCAGTTATGTAGATTAAAACTATTTTAAGATAAATAAACAGAGATATTTAAAAAGTAAAATTGTGATTTCTTGTGTCTGTGTGTGTTTATTATTAAAATGAGTCAACAAACTTGTGAATGATTGAGTGTAACAGCTCAGAACAGCACAAACCTTGTATAATACAGACTCCAGTGTGGAAAAGCAGCCGCTGACCTCTGACCCCTAGGGGTCACAGCCAGGCAGCTGCCACTAGAGGCTGTGCTCTGTTTCCTTCATACAGACACCGCAGCTGTATGCTAATGTGAGCTCAGTCTGCTGGCGTCACACCAGAAAAAGTTTGATGGTATGAATTCAGCTCTGTTATTTATAGCCAAGATATTATAAGAGAATAAATTCAGTATGAATAACAATTTAGCCAAAAGCCTTAAGATATTTTTTAAGTTTTGGGGGGGGAAAGTCTCTTCTGCTCACCAAGGCTTATTCATTTGATCAAAAAAACAGTATAAATTTTGAAATATTATTATTATTTAAAATAGCAGTTTTCACTTTGAATATATTTTAAAATGTAATTTATTTCTGTGATGCAAAGCAGAATTTTCAGCATCATTACTCCAGTTTTTAGTGTCACATGATCCTTAAGAAGTCATTCTAATATACTGATTTACTGTTTAAGAATTATTTCTTATTATCAATATTGAAACAAAGATTTTTGTGGAATTTGATACATAAAAACAGTATTTATTGGAATATAAATCTCTTAAATTCATCAATTTAATGCATCCTTGCTGAATAAAAGTATAAATTTTCTTAAAATAAAAATCTTACTGACCCCCAATTTTTTAATGGTAGTGTATTTGCATACTTTTTTTGTTTTTGTTTTGTTTTGACTTATTTTGGGGTAATTGGCATTTCCTACAGTAACATCGAGTTAAACTATTTTAAACTTAACTCTATTTAAGTTGTTGTGCTTGATTTTGTTTATTATGACATTATAAAGTTTCTGGATGCTTTTATCTCATCATATGATGTTTGACCTGATGGAATGTTGTTTTCATTGAATTTTAGTTTGTTCTTGTCTTGTTCTTATCTGTAAAACTATATTTAGAGATTCACTGCATTCACATAAACAGGACATTGAGAGTTATATTTTTAAAAGCTGCTATTCTTTTGGTCAGCTCACTTTTAAAAGCTGTCAGTATGATTCCATCAAAAGGCCATGCATTTGCACATGGTTCAATGTTAGGTTTAGGTCTTTTAATTAATTAATAGACTGTTTTTGATTCTGTCCATAACATGCTTTAAGTACAGTGACTTTAAGAGAAAGGTTTCTTCATAACACGTATTGTAATCGATGTTGTATGAGATGTGTTACTTTATAATTGGAGGAGCACAGAGAGAGAGGCTGAGGGTCTTCACAGGGGTCGTGGTGAGAAGTATGAACAGAAGGAGTAGAGATAATCACACTGTGTGTGTGTGTGTGTGTGTGTGTGTGTGTTTGGGGGAAGGGTTCAGGACTGACATATGGAGTGTATAGTCTTTCAGAGCCACCAACCCCCTTTATAGTCAACAGACTGTGTCTGTCTGTCTGTGATTTGCTCATGCTTTCTTTCAAAAAATATATTTTAAAACACAAATCAACAGGTTGATCATGTTTCTGTTGACCTAAACTTATTACAAACAACAAATCTGAAACTGTGTTGACAACAGTTATACACCAGTTACCTCAGACTATTAAAAAGTGAATGATACCCTCTTAAAAATAAAGGTTCTTTATAGTAATTTATGGTTCAATAAAGAACTTTTAACATATTTATAATCTTTCCATTCCACAAACGGCTCTTTATATTGATAAAAGTTTCTTTAGATTATTAAAATGTTCTTCACAATATGAAAATGTGTATTTTAAGCACATGAAAGGTTCAATGGTCCTTCTGTGGCTTCACAAAAAAAAATAAAAATAATAATAATAATAATAATTTTTAAGAGCTGCGTGAGTTAAAACAAAAAAAGTGGTTGTTTTGCCGAAGGTCTCCTTAAGTGTAAGCCATCCAGTCAGTTTTTTTTCCTGACTTTTTATTGTATGTCAGGTAAATATCATGTTCTTTGGATAATATTTAGGGTTAGGGTTTGTTCAAATCCTCAATTTAAGCCATTATTTGCTTATTTATTTATGTATGGTAAGGAACAACTTGTCACAGGAGCTGTAAATAGGTCATACCAGAATATTCCTTGAACAAAAAATAGACTGATTGCATAACCTTGAGTACTAAACACAGCATTCTATCTATCTATTCTATCTATTTTTCAAAATGTACTTGCACGCTGACGTCATAGTTTGCGAATCTTGACGCGTTTTGGTAGCTGAGCGTTTCCGCCGCGTCCAGAACGTCAAACCCCCTACAGCTAATTCACAAAAGACTCGCCGCCGTGCCGAGCGCTGTGATTGGCTGAGGCCGGAGCCACAGGAAGCGGCGCTGGGCTCGCTGATTGGCTGCCGTTCTCTTTGTGTGCGGGCAGCTGGCGTCTGGGCTGCATTTTGAATGGTCTCGTATCGGAAGGCGAAGGTGTCCATGGGCAGCACAGCAACAAAGGAGCCAGGATGGTGTTAGTGCACGTCGGATATCTGGTTCTTCCCGTCTTCGGTTCGGTCAGAAGTAGAGGTAATTGCAGCTTTTTTCATGTCGTTAGAGGATCGCGCGGACGCGCGGAAATGATCAAAGGCTGCTGGCCTGGAGAAGCGACACAAAGACGGAGCGATTTGTTCAGTGGCGTAACAGCAAAGAAGATGTCCACTATATGTATATTCTAGACAGAGTGTGTTTTAATTTACTGGATATTTTGTTGTAGGGTCACATTTTGGAAAACGCGTAGCACGTTCCTCAGCGTCATCCTTTGTGTCAGCAATATAGAAATAACTCTAACGTTACGCGTTTATGCGTGGACATGTATTTGTATTTACAGCTCCTCATTGGGGCGTCAAACTAAAACGCTCTCGTTACAAGATTTCAGTGCGATGCGACGAACACGAGCCTTCGTATTAGAAAGCGACATAGTTGCACTGTAGATAACGCGTTACGATCCGTTAAATTCCCTCACATCCGTTCCGCCGTGTGCGGTTTTGTTTATGAATAATTAAACATGGCTTCAGCAGTCACTGTGCTGATGGGCAGCTGCAGTGCCACGAAACATCCTCCGCTGAACCTTCTCACAAATTCAGCTTTTACAAGGCGAATGCGTGAAATATCGCATCGTTTTAAAATCAAATCATCGATTGCCGATGGAAATGTGTTTGAATCTGCTGGACTGGGGAAAAACACCTGGATCTAGAATCCCATTTTAGACAGCCATGTCTTGCTGAAAATAAAATGTGCGTCCATGTACACAGTATCTGTGCACGTCAATTATAATAATAGCAGAAATGCACCATTCTTTAACGGTATTCGTATATCATCATAATCGTGGCATGCATTTTGTAGATGCTTTCGTATATCAAATGTGCAATTAAATGATTATAGTAGTATGTTATGCATTTTTTTGACCCCAACAGAAAATGATGCATGCATAAGTGCAACATAAAATAGATGCAATGAGATGCATCATGTCGAACCAGCATTTGTATATAAAATGTGTGCAAATAAATAATATAATAGTACATGCATTTTACAGTCACCGTCAGAAAAACAAATGCTTCAATATGTGTGCATTTGTATAACAATAATAATATGAGGTGCATCTGTATTTAAAATGTGTGCAAATAAATTATATATTAGTATTTACATTTTACTGTCACCCTTTTGCACCAGCACCAAAACAAGTGCATCGATACAAGAAATGTATATAAAATTTATGCAATTAAATATAGTAGTTTATGCATTTTACTGTAACCAGCAGAAGAATAATGCATTGATATTTGTCCAATAATAATAATTCTAGTAATTTGGGGTGCATGTTGTAGCCATGCTGCATCAGCATCTGTAAGTAAAATATGTGCAATTAAATAATATATTAGAGTGGGATATTTACTGTCACCAGCAGGAAAGCAAATGCATTGATGCTTAAACTATGCATTAAATATAGTGCTGTATGCATTTTACTGTCATACGTTAGCACCAGGAGACCCAGATGCATTGATATATGTGTGCAATAATAATAATAGTAATAATTTGAGTGCAAACCGATGGTTTCATTGATTGTGCTTGTATTTGTTTCTATTTTGTTCCTTGTTCCATAGTCTGGGGGCTGATTCTACATACCGCATTTTTTTTCAGAGCTCTGTTCCCTTCCATTGTGTATCTAACGATCACCCGCCGCTGCTGTGCTATAGCCTCTGCCTGCCCTGCATCTAGCTGTGTTGTGACTCCCTCTTCTCATTCCCTCTCTTTCCATCTGAAGACGACATTACAAACAAACTCTCACTCATCCAGTGTAACAGACTGCAGAATAACACTCTCTCTTCTCTAGAAGAATCCTCTTGTCTTCTTATTTTTAAATGGTCATTGTTGCTAAAATAACAACTCATTGTAGCATTTAGCTTTTTTACGACTGTCATTGTGATTTGTCCCATTCTCGGTGTGGATAGACCAACATTTTTGCTGTAAATTTCTGTCAAGTGGATGCATTGGCCTCTCACTCGATCATAGCCGGGCTTGATCGACCCCTAAACACTGTCTCTGTCTTTTGGGAAGGTGTGCTGTGCCGGTGGGATTCGCCAGAGGGTTGGACTCAGAAACTTACTAGAGAAGCTTGATGTAAATTTTTCTAATTATGCATGTACAGTTGGGATCGACAATATCTCACTCAGTGACCCTTCGCTCTGTAGGTTCTGCCTCCCTAGGGTTACCCATGAATGATTTAATCAAATTAAATCTATACCATCTTCCTTAAAGGAATAGTTTGCATAAATTCAATTCTTTCAGTATTTACTCACCTTTATGTCATTCAACCCCCATATGCTGTTATTTGTTTTGTAGGAAATATAAAATGTTAAAAGGATATTGATGGGGCTCCAGAAAGGACGAGAAAAAAAATATATATATACATTTTTATTTACTTAGTAATGTTAGTGCTTCAGCGTAAACTTATTTCAGGCAACAATCCTTATTTTTAGTTTAAAAACAATTCTTCTAATATTAATATTTGATTTGATTTCAGCTTCCCCACTAACAAAAATGGTTTTAGTAGTTTTGGGTAAAGTCAATAACCCTGGTTTAAATGACACATACACTATATTTCAGGTCTTCTGATGTCTTACGAGTGAAACTGAAGGTATTATTCACTAGTTTTCTTCGCTGTAGAACTGAAATCTCATTTGCATTCAGTGGTTTTGAAGGTCAAAAATACAAATGGTTCTTTTATGGAACTAAATGTAAGTGAGTTAAAGCTGGCTGTTTAAGGAAAACAGCTGTAACATAGATCTAAAAAGACTTGTTTTGAGTTGCATGGGAAAATGACAGCATATGTGCGTAGAATGACACGAGAGTGAGTGACTTCATATATGACGTCAGGTATGTAATATATTTTTTGTACTTCCATTGATGTATTATCTTTAATGGTCTGACTTTTTATTAATCCTCAAAGAGTAACAGATGGAAACCATAGAAATGCTGCTATTTCAAGACTTTTAACGGTTAATATCAAACACCTTTTAGAAGAGCATACATATTACGTCAGATATGTTTGATTTGATATGACTGTTAAAGTAATAGTTCACTTAAAAATTAAAAGTTGCTGAAAATGTGCTCACCCTTTAGGCCATCCAAGATATAGATGAGTTTTTCTTCATCAGAACAGGTTTGGAGAAATTTAACTTAACGTCACCTGCTCAGCAATGGATCCTCTGCAGTGAATGGGTGCCGTGAGAATGAGAGTCTAAACAGCTGATTAAAACATCACAATAATCCACACATCATTCCAGTCCATCAGTTAATGTCTTGAAGTGTAAAGCTGTGTGTTTATAAGCAGTAAATCCATCATTAAAGCATGTTATCTTTTAAACGAGTCCTCTATCCATCCTAACGCTTACTCCAGTGAAAAAGTCGTCTCATCTGGATCAGGAGAGAAATCTGCACAGATCGCAGCTTCTCAAGACGTTAACTGATGGACTGGAGTGGTGTTGATTGTGATGTTTTAATCAGCTGGTTGGACTTTCATTCTGACGGCACCCATTCACTGCAGAGCATCCATTGGTGAGCAAGTGATGCCATGCTACATTTCTCCAAACCTGATGAAGATACAAACTCCTCTACATCTTGGATGACCTAACGGTGAGTAAATGTTCAGCAAATGTTTATTTTTAGGTGATCTATTCCTTTTAAAGATGACTTAAATGGTGTATTTTAAGTAAAAAACAGTTGTCTTTAGTTTGAAGTAGTAAAAGGACAAAAACGAGTATCTAAGCATTAGTTTCTGGCTCTGGACTGGCACACTTCACCTGACCGTCGCTCAAACAGCCCCTCATTCGTTCGATTTGCCCATGCTGCAAAATTAGCATTAGCCTAGCGCTACCGAGCGCTGTGCGAGTGCTAATGTCATCCACTTTACAGGGATCACTAGAACTGCACTGTAGAAGTCCTTCTAGTATGGAAATGTCTCTATTTCTTTGGTTGTGGTTCTCTGCCTTCTGTTCCTGTACTAGGCTGTAATGCATGACCATGTTTGTTATTTTCCTCTTGGTTTTGATTGTTTCTTTGGTTTGGAACATTGAACAGCAAACTCCAATGTATCTTTGTGTAGACATGTCCTGCTGTACTGACGTGTTGTAGCATACACATCTACCCATTGGATGCTGCTTCTGTTATGTTAACTTAATGGAGCATGGTCGGGCCTTGCCTTCGCTCTTTATTTGCATGGAATTATTATTGCTATTATTATGATCACACAATTCCACTCATACTAATATTTTCCAATAAAGACTGTAGATGTTCCCTTAACCCTCAGTGTGCTCTCTGCTGA
The DNA here is from genome assembly GCF_023724105.1 of Carassius gibelio. Classification (NCBI taxonomy): domain Eukaryota; kingdom Metazoa; phylum Chordata; class Actinopteri; order Cypriniformes; family Cyprinidae; genus Carassius; species Carassius gibelio. The sequence continues at coordinate 3,384,678 of NC_068391.1, read as the reverse complement.
TTTTCATGTTCCCTCAGACTCCTCCCACTCCACTCTATGGCCTCTTTGGCCCCTCCCTCCAGTCTTCACTCAGCTCCTCCCACTTGCCAGAGTGAATCATGGGAAATGTGCACTCACAAATATGCAGACACATCCCATCTGCATCTCACCATCTGACCTCCTGCATTAGAGTATCTCCCCTTCGTTCTAGTTTTTTCTGGAGAAATGGGGTTCGAGTGAAAATCAATGCGTAAAGTCTACTTGATCTCAGAAATGAATGAATTTATATTCTTTACATGCATCATTTTGTTATAATCCATCTCCTCTCCAGTCATTTTGATCAACTTTTGACAGACCATTACAGAAATGCATTACCAATAAAAAGTTTTGGGTCAGCAATTTTCATTTTTTTTTTTTTTATTTATCAAATATTTTTGTTTTCAGAAAAAATATGAAGCAGCACAGATGATTTCCACTTCAACAATAATAATAAGAACTGTTCTTGAGCAACAAATTAATGTATTTTCATGATTTCTGAAGATCATGTGACACTGAAGACTGGAGTAAGGATGCTAAAAAAATTCAGCTTTGATCACAGGAATAAATTACATATTAAAATGTAAGTTATTTGAAACTTAAATAATATTTCAAAATTTTTTGTGTTTCTTTTTTAGTATTATTATCTTTCCAAATAAATGTGACCTTGGTGAGCAGAAGAGACTTTCTATTCAAAGCATTTTAAAAATCTTACCAACCTAAAACTTTTGAACGGTGGTGTACATCAGATTATGAAATTAAAATGGTCAAATGGCTTTTCATGTTGATTTTAAGGTACCTGAGGTTCAATCTGGTTACCTAATTCTTATAATGTTTATTACTACACATTTTTGATGGTTTAAATGGATGACCATCATAAACATATGTAGTTATATTAATTACTGTATGCAAAAGACTTGTATTTCTAGAGCCTACAGGGGAAACTGGTCTAAATGAAGCTAGATTAGGAAGAAATTAAAAGGATCATGGGATAGAAAGTGTTAAAGGTTAAGGGTCAGGCAGTAAAAACACATCTGAATGAGGTTTAGTCTCAACAGATCTGATTCATTAAGCTCTGCTGCTTGACTTTAGGTGATGACCTTTATTTCTAATGATGGAGGTCAGACAGTTTTCAGTCTATAAATGTCATAATCTCAGATAGAAGAGTGCATGGTTAACTAGAGACTCACAATGTGCAGTATACAGCACTGTTATTCACTGATCAATATTTCTGCCTGGGTTTGTGAGGGAAGCGGAGAAACAGGATCATTAGAATTCAGAGTGTGTGAACCGCACTCATACGTTTCTGCTGATCTAAGAGTCTTGCTTGAATTTCTGGAGCCCTGGGGAATATTTCCCACTGAGGAAATCGCCCGTTTCTCCTCTGTTCTCTTCTCCAAAGACACCATGAAATGAGACAATAGTGATCCCATATCAACAGTTTCTGCACTTTTGCACTCGGGAAATAACAACTTCTCCTCCAAACGTGAGTGTGTTTCCTTTCCCCCCAGGGCCAGAGATTTCAGAGCATTTTTAAATCTTTTTCATGACATTTTACCACATGATTTTGTCCTCATATTCACCTCAGCAAATAAAAAAAAAAAATGCAATTCAAAACCAGCAGTTTCCTACAAAATACTGCTTGAAACAAGAGATACTGAACAATCAAGACTTCAGAATGTACTAGAGTTGATATGACATTTCTGTCATTTTTTGTAGAACATATGGTGATATATATATATATATATATAAGTATTTTCTTTTTCTTTTGTCCACATAATCAAAGTCAGTGGGGTCCAAAAATATCATTATTTTGCATTTGGGAGATGAAACGCCATGCACGTTTAGAACAACATGATGGCACAATTGTAATTTTTGGGGTGAGCTATTCCTTTAAGGCAGAGGTCAGATTCATGCTTTTGTTTTTTACCATTACATTTTGGGAAACTTGACCAATAGTGTTAAACTGTTCACAAACTGAACAGTCAGACATTGCAAGCATGCAGTCCAGTTATATACCGTACAGACCAAAAGTTTGGAAACATTACTATTTTTAATGTTTTGAAAGAAGTTTCTTCTGCTCATCAAATCTGCATTTATTTGATCAAAAATAAAGAAAAAAATGTAATATTGTGATATATTTTCACAATTTAAAATAATTGTTTTTAAATTTATTATACTTTGGGGGTGGTGATGGCGCAGTGGATAAGACAAATGCACTTGGTGTGTGAGACCCGGGTTCGACCTGGGTTCGAATCCACTGTGAGACACCAATGTGTCCCTGAGCAAGACACTTAACCCCTAGTTGCTCCAGAGGCGTGCGACCTCTGACATATATAGCAATTGTAAGTCGCTTTGGATAAAAGCGTCAGCTAAATGAGTAAATGTAAATGTAAATGTAAATGTACTTTAAATTATAATTTATTTCTGTGATGCAAAGCTGAATTTTTAGGATCATTATCACATGATCCTTTAGAAATCATTCTAATATGATGATTCATTATCAAAGTTGGAAACCGTTCTGCTGCTTAATATTTTTTCAGAACATGTGATACTTTTTTAGGATACTTTGATGAATAAAAAGTACAAAAACAAAAAAACTTTTTTAAAAATATAAATATTTTGTAATAACAATATACACTACTGGTCAGTAATAAAATCAATACTTTTATTCAGCAAGGATGTGTTAAATTGATAAAAAGTGATAGTAAAGAAAATATATTATTAGAATATATATTATTAGAATTTTTATTTTTATTTTGAATAAATGCAGTTCTTTTTAACCTTTTATTGATCAAATATATTCGACAGCAGAACTGTTTCCAACACTCATAATAAATCAGAATATTAGAATGATTTCTAAATGATCATGTGATAGACTGATGTTACATGTGACACTGAAGGCTGGAGGAATGATGCTGAAAATTCAGCTTTGCCTCACAGGAATTAATTATTTAAAGTATATTCAAATAGAAAACTATTATTTTAAGTTGTAATAATATTTCACAATATTACTGTTTGTTCTGTATTTTTGATCAAATAAATGCAGGCTTGATGAGCAGAAGAAACTTCTTTCAAAAACATTAAAAATAGTAATGTTTCTACGGCTGTTTGTTTCTACATTTCTATGGCTGTACCAAACTTCAGTTCTCAAGAAGTGATGATGGATTTACACTCACTTAATTATTTGAACATGAAATAACACACTCCAGTTTAATTTAACCATATAGTCAAGATCTTAAATTTAACTTTAAAAAAGGTTTATTTCGCTACTTGTCAAACATAGATTAATGCATTTGAGAGTGATTTGGAATATTTAGTAATGTGAGAAGAAAGAAAGATGACACTGGCCAAGCTTTAATTATGTGCATGTATTTCCAATACTGTTCAAAACCTGTTTGGGGTCAGTAAGATGCATTTTTAAAGAAAACTTTTTTTTTATTCAGCAAGGATGCACTGAAATTCAACTCGACACAAATGCTCTTCATTAGAACTTTTTATCAACAGCTGTTTAAGAAATGTTTCTTTGTCAGCATAGTAGAATGATTTCTGAAGATCATGTGACACTGAAGAATGGAGGAATGATGCTGAAAATTCAGCTTCACATCACAAATTACATTTTACAATATATAACAATAGAAAACAGTTCAATTAAATTGCACAAATATTTTAAAATATTACTGATTGTACTGTATTTTTGATCATAAATGTAACCTAAATGAACAGAAATGATTTCTGAAGAAATAAGCAGCGTATATATAGCCATGCAAATTTATTATCTTATTTCATATCAAGTATTTCAAAGATCTGTTTAATAACATTTTATAAAGGTTTTATGGCATCGCCTAAGCAGGATTATGTATAGCTAACTTTTAAAGTGAGTGTGTGTGTGACAAAGTATCCCCTAAAGGACAGTTATACCCAAAATATTTCATCTTTTTGGGACTTTTTTTTTTTTTTTCCACATGAGGAAAACTTCTTCTGAATCATATTAAAAAATGCAGAAAGCTTTTTTGTGAGAGTTGTGTTTAAGGGTTTGGACACAGTTTTTAAAGTATAAAAATCATTGTCTATGGAAAGTCCCCATAAAACATGGAATCCCATCGTGTGTGTGTGTGTGTGTGTGTGTGTGTGTGTGTGTGTGAAAGAGAGAGAGAGAGAGAGAGAGCTAGACAGCTGAATGGTTAAAATAGAGGTTTGAGGAGCAGCTGTCAAACAGTCCCTCTCTCCCTTCCCCCTCCCCCTGCTCAATCCCATCATCCCCTCCTCCTCTGTGTGTCCCTGAAACCCCCCACCCCTCCATCTGTCTGTTATCTCCAGCCGCGTCCGCTCTCAAATTCATAATTGTGAGGGGTTAAAGTACACATTACAATTATTATAGGCCTATGCTAAGTCAATTAGGACAAAGTCAAAATAATGACATGCTACACTAAAATTCTAAGATAAAGGTTTCTGAATTATTATGTCATCATTTAGACTTTTAATCTAATAATTGACTTTCATGGAGTAAGAAAAGTCTTGGTCAGTTAAATAAAGAATGGGTCATATTCTCTAACGCGGGACATCCATCAGAATGAGCTCTGGTTCTGCTTCATGTCCCGCTGATAAGATAATACACCACATCACACATTTACCCTGCTAACCACAGTTATACCTAATTGCCATTGTTACAGCAGATATTATTTCTTCCGGAAAAATGTACGTTGAATGTAAAAAGTTACATTTAGAATTTATTTATTTACTGTTATTTTGTTTTATTTATTTTTTCTCAGTTTTTGTCAATGGCTTAAACTAAATTAACGTTTTTTCTGTAGTAACAATAACAGTATCTTTTATATAAAAAATTTAATTTAAATTTTTTTTCTATTTATTGTTGTTTATTATTTTGTAATTTTATGTATTATTTTCATGTTTTAATGATGACTAACATTAAATTATAACAGGATCTCTGTAGTAACACTAGCTGTATTTTATTTATTTATTTTTATTTATATAATTATTTCATTCATTCATTCATTAATATAATATTATTATTATTTTCATGTTTTAGTGATGACTAACAGTAACAAGTTCTTCTGTAATAACAATAGCTTCAGTAAATGTGGTATTTCAGCAGAATCTATTGTTACCATTACCAAAAAAGTTATATTTAGCTAACTGTTCATGTGTGTGTTTCTCATGTTTAGAATGGAATAATAATGTACTGAATACGGCATCTTATGCTAAATGATGCATACTGTTTAAAAAAAAAAAAGTAAACTTTTACTTGTAAATAGATTTTTTAATGATTTTACACAACTTTAGCTTGTTGCCTGAATCAGGCTAAATACGTGAAACTTTTACATTTTAAAAAGCTGCATGCTAGGATTGCTGCCACATAACTCATGTTTTTCACACAATGTCGCTAATTTCTGATAGATTCTGTGGACTCTTTCTCTCTCTCTCTCTCTCTTTCTCTCTCTCTCTTCTGTGTGATTGCTTATCCCATACAGGAGCACATTTTAGCAGGCACCAGAATAGTCATGCTACCTCCTGCCGGCATTTCCACCTGGCTGCTACTGCAACACCGCTGCCTGCTGAGTTCCCGGCCCCTCCCCTCGCCCCGCCTCAGTACCAGGAAGTCCCGCCCCCTTTCCTACCTCAGGCCTTACAGCAGCAATACCTCATCCAGCAACAGCTACTGCAGCGCAGGTTCAAAACACACGTCCACATGCACCTTTCATTAAGATAAAAGACACATTAAGGAAAACACAAACAATTGAAGAATAAAAAGTCTATTTTATTCCTCTCTATCTCTTCAGACGCACACAGGAGCGAGTCCCAATGAACACTCATCGGTTACGCCCAGGATACGAATATGCTCCGCCCCTCCACGTCCCTCAGCCAATCCCACAGCAGCCCAGATACCTGGCGGAAGGCACTGACTGGTGAGTTCTGCAAACACAAAGCAGTAGGAAACTTATTTCGGCCACTGAACAGTGTCGTTTTAATCTCAGAATTAGGGTTTTTCCTCATAATTGTACATTTCTAACTTTTTTTATATAAATCTGCATTTATTATAACTTGCAATTGTGAAGTATATACTTTGCATTTGCAAGTTGTAAACTCGTTATTGTGAGTTTAAATCTCACAATTAAGACCTTTTTAATCAGAATTCTTAGTGACTTCTTTTTTTTTTTTTTTTGCAATTTTGCAATTTTGAGTTTACCTCTCTCAAATCAGTGTTTCCCCCCACCACAAAAAAAAAAAAAAATCCAAAATGAGTTGTTATCGAGACCTTACTCTTTTCTCCCAATTATAATGTTTTTTTCTCTCTCTCTGAATTGTAAGAAAGAAGGTAAGCCTCCATAGTAAACAAACTTCCTTGTTTAGTTTAGGAATTACCTTTATGGTGAAAAAGGGAAAATAATCAACCACACACAAATTCCCTGCTGCTGATTGTGTTGTTTTTAAATTTCTCTTAATATAAGGAAAATGTATGTTTTTAGGGATCTGAGTGTGGAAGCAGGTGTGCCACATCAGTATCCTGTGCAGCAGATCCCTCAACCCTACCAGCATTACCTGGCCTCTCCCAGAATGCACCACTTACCCAGAAACACCTCCCAAGTGGTGAGTGTGTGTATATATATATATATATAGTAAGTGCAAGTGTTGAATGTGGTGCTCAGGTGTTATACTCATGTATGCTGTGTTTTCTGCAGGTTGTCCATGAGATCAGGAATTATCCGTATCCACAGCTTCATCTGCTGGCTCTGCAGAGCTTTAGTCCTAGCAGACACTCATCTGCTGTTCGGGAGAGTTATGAGGTAAAGCACACAGACAGATGAACCGTAACTCACATATGTTCATGCTTTGCTCTATTTAACACTGATTTTGTGCAGGAGCTGCTGCAGTTGGAGGATCGATTGGGAAGCGTCAGCCGAGGGGCCATACAGACCACCATAGAGAGATTCACCTTCCCGCACAAATACAAGAAGGTACATACACACACTGTTCACATTCACACTTTTATCTTCAAGTCCAGCCTACAGTTTTCTGCTGCTAACACGCTGGTGTTTGTGTTTGTTTGTGTGTGTAGCGGAAGCCGCTGGATCTGAAGTTTTGTGAGAGTGAGGAAGAGTCAGATGTGGATGAGAGATGCACCATCTGCCTCTCCATGCTGGAGGATGGAGAAAATGTCAGGTAGTGTATAATACAGATGACACTATACACCTACATTCACAAGTCCAGGAGCAGTAAGGTGTTTTAATGAAAATAACAGAGCGTCAAAATACAAAATGCTGTATGCTAATGCAGCTCCACTCGTCTTAATTAAACCATTTATCTGTCTCTTCTGTTTTCAGGAGGTTACCCTGTATGCATTTGTTCCATCAGGTGTGTGTGGATCAGTGGTTGGTCACCAGTAGGAAGTGTCCCATCTGCAGAGTGGACATCCAAACACAGCTCTCCCCCGAGAGCTGAAATAACACGCATTGACAAATAACTTACACACATGCTGTCTTTCGCTCTTATACATCCCCTGACATTTCCATCCACACACACACACACTGTATATTACCTATACACGTGTATGATGAGCCATGCAACACACACTTAACACACACTCACTCGCTTTACTGAGCCAATGACAATAACTGACACTACACACTCTCTCTCACACACACACACACACACACATACACACACACGTGCTGGTAGAAACTAAAGGGTCTGTTGCGAGGAGTGATTCTGTCTGTAAAGAAATGGTGTGTGTTCGTAGCATATGTGTGTGTATTTGTGCAATTCCTTAAGCCATGAACCTTACTAAAGACCCTCAGCTTGCATACAATATACACACACACACACACTTACATGCTATATATGATATATACACAATGGCGGATAAGACACTGTCAAATCTTGCTGCTGGAGTGTGTGTGTCCACTGCATTTTTTATCTGCAATACTGCTTTAGTCTTACGCACTGGAGCTACTCCGGCTTGCATTTGTGTGCTTGTTCACCATTTTGGTGCGTGTGTATCGTATGTGTGCTAATATTTTCATGGGTTAGCGGTGCACGACGGTGCATGTAGAGAAGCCAAAAAATAAAACATGCAACGACCACGAAAAATATGAAAACACAAAAGCAACTCATTTCCGAGACAGCAGGAGGAGGGCTGTTGTCTTACACACAAAAAAAGTAGGCAGAGAATGTTGTGATTGGTGGATTTGTGTAGATAGGCGCAGTAGTAGTTGCATGCATCTGTGCTTGGGTTGTTGTTTCAAGGTACACCTGAAAGTATGCGTGTGCGCGCAAATGCATGGATGTGTATTAGCTCCTTTAAGCTGTGAAGATCCGTAACATTATCAGACTCATGTAGCGTGTGTGTGCGTGTGTGTGTGTGTGCGTGAGTGAGAGAGACCCTGCCATGACCTTTGACCCTAAATGCCTACTAAAAAAAGCACATGTGAGCATAGCTGAAGTGCCCGGGCCTCACTCTGGTGCTGCGCTGCCATGATTACTGTATTTATTATTGGTATTTAAAACATGCAGTGTTTGGAGGGGGGCGGGGCTTGTGCGTGTCCAACCGTGTTCTTGTATGACGGGTCTCCCCTCGTAGTTGCTATGCTGGTTGCTATGCTGTATTGCTAGAACTACAATGTAGAATGTGGTGTGATAGAGGACCATCCGCCAGCAGCACACAAGTGGGACAGAGGGACGCAACGCAGGAATTAATTGTATTTGGCCCGAAACATACGCTGGTAGTTTTTTGTTTCAGCTCAAATGTCGAGAATCTTGAAGTTAGCTAATATGTTGACATGTTTACAGCTAGCTACACAAACAATAGCACATCAGGTTTAAACTGTCGCCCCCTTGAGCACTGAAGGTTGCAGAAATGCACAGGATGCAATGCGTATGTTTCTGGCATTTAACTGTTTTCAAGTTTAATTCCGACGACTTGCAACAAGGATATTCTTTTTATATGGATTTTTTTTTTCCTGAAATGTCTGGTTTAATTTAGCTTGAAATGTAAACTTGGCAATTTCACTCACTGTCTGTTTCGGGGTGTGTTCATAATCTTGCAGTCTACCCTACATAAGTAGTTAACTATGGAAGCTTGTTTCCACTATGGGATAAAGAAAATAATAATAATTTGTAATTGCGACTTTTTATCTCATAATCTAGACCTTTTTTTTTCAACAAAAAAAAAAACATTTGATTTGCAAAGTATAAACTCGGAATTTTGGAAAAACCCAAAATTGTGGGAAATTAAGTCTAAATTGTGAGGAAAAAAGCTGCAATTACTAGTTTTATTATTTTATATATATATATATATATATATATATATATATATGTATATATGTATATGTATGTATGTATATGTAAAACAAAAAACATGATTTTGCCCGCATTTTCCACCAATTTTTGTGAATGAGCTGATCGAAAATGCATTCTGGAATTGCCTTCTCTTTAAAGCATACATTTCTATTTTTGATTCACTTTTGCTTAATTTGACCTAAAAGTCCTTTTTAAAAACATTATATATATATATATATATATATATATATATATATATATATATATATATATATATATATATGTATGTATGTATATATATATATATATATATATATATATGTATGTATGTATATATATATATATATATATATATATATATATATATATATATATATATATATATATATATATATATATATGTATGTATGTATATGTAAAACAAAAAACATGATTTTGCCCGCATTTTCCACCAATTTTTGTGAATGAGCTGATCGAAAATGCATTCTGGAATTGCCTTCTCTTTAAAGCATACATTTCTATTTTTGATTCACTTTTGCTTAATTTGACCTAAAAGTCCTTTTTAAAAACATATATATATATATATATATATATATATATATATATATATTAGTGCTGTCAATCGATTAAAAAAAATTAACTAATTAATCGCACAATTTTTTAAAATTAATCGCGATTAATCGCGATTAATCGCAATTAAAAGACTGAAACTTTTTGGATATGTAAATGCAAAATGTAAATAATTAATGTAAACTCAAGACAAAGAAACTATTTAAATTCAAAATATGATTGTTTATTGGAATTTTTGTTTAACTTGTAACACAGATTTTCTCATGTAAACAAAATACCTGCAATAAACCATCAATATCCTCCAAATTAACTGTTGGCTTGAAAGCCATATTTATTACAGAAATAAAAACACAGACATGTAAGTATCATTTGAATTTCAAAACAATCAATGCCAATAAAAAACAAAAATGATTTCCATGTTGAATTCTAAGTGGACTGCAAAAAAATTCCAAAGTATAGTCATTGCCAGTGCTTTAAGTGGGCCGGTAAGCACCGGTACCGCCACTTCCAAATATAGCTCTTGAGCGTACCGCACCTCTCCGTGCGCCCAGAACGTGCTTGTAGCGTACCGGTACGCTCATTTGGACATCTGTTTTAATAGAGGTTTTAATCTTTTACCTGCACTGCCGATTTTCAGAGCGCCCTTCACAATGCAAGCTTCCTAATTCATCCCACCCAGAGCAGAAACTACATTACCCATTCACCCTTAAGTTATACAAGTGAATAGCGCATGTGTCGCTTTTCCCACTGTTAAGTGTCAACAACTCAACGTGGCCGGAGAAGGTGTGTGAAACTCGTTGTGAGTTATACAAAAACAGCAAAATCTTGAGTATTTATTGTCTGATAAACATTAAAAACTGTCTGCGGAGGTTGAGTCGTCCTGCAGCCAGCCCCCGCTGGCTGCTCATTGGCTGCAGCATCTTTTTTCTAAGTTCTAAAAAAATACCGTAGACGGCAAGGCACAAATTTAGATATTCATTTATCTAATTAATCTATAGCCTATGCACAAAGACAATATGATCTTTTTGTCCCCTTTTTGTTTTAAAGCTTGATGAAGAGAGAGAGCGCAAGTTGCTGCAGCTGCGAGGAGGACAGTGATGCACGCGTACAGGAGTGATTGACAGTTCGCGGCACTGTGTACAAAAAATACTCCGCTACACAATTATTTCGTTATTTTCGTTTAAGCTTATTAACGTTAGCGTTACAGAAAGGTCTGATTTACGCACTGTTACAGTCATTGTTTTTTTTTTGTTTTTTTTTTAAACAATGACATTTGAGTTCATGATTTTAATGTTGCTGTTTCTTGTGGCAGACTAAATGAAGAGTAATGTTTCTTGTGGCAGACTGAAGAGTAATCCGGCAGAGTTTTATACTGAAACTTTCCGTCTAAAAGTCCTTCCTTGGTCTTAACCATATTTCTTTGCACGTTGAACACACATAGGCCACAACTGGAAATAAAAAAAACTGCAACCGCGTTAATTGCGTTATTTTTTTTTAACGCGTTAAATATTTCAAATTAATCGAATGCGTTAACGCGCTAATTTTGACAGCACTAATATATATATATATATAGGCTATATTAGATACAGCCAATGAGCTGCATTTTTTTTCCTGTGCGTTGGCTCCTCCCCCTGTTCTGTGTGCTGATTGGCGGATGATGGCTCGTGTTGATCGTTTACACAGGGTTACGTCCATTGAAATGCCTTAAGTATTTAACAATCATAATTTATTACTAACTGTAGATACCGTGGGTACGTATTTAATTTTGTATAGTTTCATTTTTTTGCAATGGAATCATATTTTATTTATGTAGAAATAACACAAAATAATTAAAACTCTTACCTCATGTTTGAGTTGGTTTGCGGGAATGCTTCGCATGCGGTTGGTCGTGTTCGTGTGTTTCTCCCTTTGGTGCTGTGACCTTACTGACATTCCGCTTGCTGATTGGTCAGACACGGCAGCGGAGTGAGAGTATTATGGGTTTTGATTCGCTGTCCTGTTTGCACTCTTAGTTTTCCAAGGCCACCCTCTCACTGGCATTGTTTTGACCACTATGGTGACCTTTGCAACACAATCTTTCTCTCTTTCTCTTCTCTTCTCTCTGTAAGTCTTTCTTACATTGTTAATGTTTACACAATCTTTCTGTCTCTTGTCTCATGTCTGTCTATAGTCTTTCTCTCTGTGTTGAAGACTCTTATTCTTGTTAATGTTTACATCCTCTACTTGCTTGCTTTCTCATGTCTTAAATTGTTAATGTTTACATTCTCTCATTTTCTAAGGGTGTGTTCGAAGTCTAATGAGCTGCCCTTCACCTCTAAGGCAGCATACTAACTGAAAAGAAACCTTTTAAGTGACCAAATTAACACCAAGTGCACAAGAGATCTGACTTGGTGTCGAGTCGCATGTTGAATTAAACATGCATATTTAAGAACAAAACTTCTTTTTTTTTTGCAAAGCATTCTTAAATGTGATGTAAAGCATCAATCTGGATTATTTGCAATTAAAAAAAAATTTTTTTTTAGTGTAGTTTCATATTAGCATATTGCTAAGCTAGCAAAGCGGTATGCTTAAAATTAGTAGCATGCATACATATTGGTTAAAATAGTCAATTGTTAATTGCATGGAACTGTTTTTATCAATATATTTGGGTACTGAATGGATTATGGTTATTTTGCCCACATTCTCCACCAGTTTTTGTAGTGGAGCCTGTCGCAATGCTTCTCTATTAAATGTACATGTAATCTTAGTCACTGCATAGGAGTCATGCATATGGTGCTGTCTAGTCTAAATAGGAGGCTCACTAGATTTTGGAACTTTTTTATTTTTTGCAATCTTTCATTCCTTGTGCCTATTTCTGTTTTATTCTTAATCTTCATCTCTGTTATTGTCAGTCAGTGCTTTCACACTGTCTCCAGGGCATATGAATCCTCTTTCGTCCAAAAATATTTTGCCAGTCTCTCTCTCTCTCTCTCTCTCTCTCTTCTCTCTCCCTGTTTCATGGCAGGGTCAGGACTAACGGACTATGATAAAGCACAACAGATTTTAATGCATGTTTTTCTCAGGTTTGAATATATACATGACTAAATATACAGCTACATAGAGAAAATAAAGACTAGTGCAGATGTTCTACTAATGATATTAGAGGATTGATTTTTTTTTTTTTTTTTTTTTTGCTGCTGCTTGCATTTGAAATACAAACAAAAAAAAGAAGACATTAATAATAATGTTGTCCTAAAAGTGCCAGTGACAGGGGTGCCGCCTGCTGTGGGTGTTTTTTCACTAGCGGATTTTCTAGCAGAATATAGACTATTTATCATTCATATTAAAGCAATAGCGCCTCCTGCTGGTGTGACTGCTAGTACGTAACTGGTTGAGTAAAAAAAGTCTGTGTAAAATGTTAGAACTCTTTTGGTGGAATTTTTGTACCTTATTTATTACTACTACTAATGATGAATTTAAAAGTGGCATTGCTAAAATGTTTTTGCTTTAATTTTGTTTAATTTCAAAGCTTGTACATTATCCTTTTTGTATGTGCTCATTTTGTAATAAAATTGTTTAAATGCTTAAACATCTGTTTTGTGTCTTGCATTTTCACATTTTGCTTTCAATTATCTTTCTATTTCAAAACTTATATCAATTATTAGAAAATCCAGCTGAATCATAGCGGCATCTGGTTTTACATGGTTTCTAGCTGGTCCACCTTAATTTAGATGGTGTGGACAAAACTTAGACACTTTGTACAAGCTAATTTATAAAATACACATTGTTTTATTTATTAGAATTGTAAATCACTCAATATGTTGAAGAAGCAGTAAATTCATCTTAACACTAGAGGGCCAAACAAACTCTTTTAAATGCCTAACAAGACCATCAATATAAACATGAATGTACACTCAATTATAATATCATCTTTGGCATTTATTTGTGAATATTCAGTAAAAGAGACGAGAGTGAATCTATCACCTGTAATATGCTCATTTATTTGTAATGATTTATGAAACATTACATTCTCTACTAACAAAGGAACACATAATTCACTCTCACTTTTCTCTAACACTGTTGTATGTGTGACACAGATGAATCAAAAGTAGAGTCAATGTGAAACTGAGTTTTCAACCCAAATTACTATGTGCTGATAGTTTTAGACAGTAAGTTTTTTTTAAGTTTTTGTAAAATTCCTTTTTGCTCTCCAGTGCTTTATTTATTTGATTAAAAATACAGTAAAACACTTAAATTATTAGATAATATTATCTATTTAAAACATGTAAAACTGTTGTTTATTCCTGTGATGCGCAGCTGTATTTTCAGCATCATTCCTGCAGTCTTCAGTGTCACATGATCTTCAGAAATCAGAATAATATGATGATTTGCTGCTTAGTAAAGTTCAAAAGAACAAGATTAATTTGAAATAGATTTCATTAGTAAATTATAAATGTTCATTGTAAATGTCTGTAATGTTATGATCAATTTACTGCACACTTTTTTAACGTAAGTGTGTAATGTTGCTGTTTGAATATAAAAAACAGGAAAAAGCAGGAAAAATAAAAGCAGGAAATAATCAGTGCGTTTCTCAGAGAAGGGACGGAGTGGTGTGGAATATAGGTATATTGTGTAAAAAATATTTCGTTTTTTCTTTTTAAACGAAGCATTAAGGCATGTAAGACTACACTCCATAAACGCAATTAAGCCTAGAAAGAAAAAACAGTGAACCACCCCTTTAAATTTGAGGCCTTTTAAAGTAACAGAAACACTTTATGCACTAAATAATAGAACAGTTGAATTTGAATGTATACTCATAAGTATCCCCAACTGCTCTAGCCCTGTGATTTGTTGTTACTCAGAAAAGAAAGTTTATCCAGGTAGGTCATAGTTTTGCACACTACCAAACTGTAATATGTCTCCAACAAGCCACAGCTCCTCCCCTTCTCCGCCCCTAAATCCCGCCAGGCCACGCCCATCATCCCCACACCCATTTTGGCAGAGCTGAATAGGAAGTTGTAGCAGCAAGGGTTATAACGAATGTGTCGGTCGCCAGAAAACCGAGCGCTGTGAGTGGCTACCACACCTGCCCGTCTTGCACACAGGCCAATCAGAACGTCAGAGGGGAGGGGCAACGAAACATCCTCAGCGGCGACATAAACTTTCCTTACAACATCTTGAGATAGAAGAAAGGCCGGGCCAGAGCAGTAGTCTGGGAGGTACTTATCAGGGTACACTTGATAGGGCAGATAATTTGGTTTGTCAGGGTCCCGCTCAGGTGGGGCTCGATGGATGACCCTGCCTAGGTAAAGTTCTTCAGGATGCATTTTCAGTCCTAGAAGGTATGATGTAAGCGCAGGAAGGTTTAAATACACAGAATCCTCAGAAAGAACGATAAATCGTGCTTGTGGACAAAAAAGTAGGATCCATCGAAGTGCCATTTTAACATGTTCCCAGTGTCCTCTCTGCCAGTCACCCCTGGAAACACCTCCCTCGAACTGCACAATGTCACCATAGCGTCCAGACTCCTCCCTCATCCTCTCAAGCTCCACCCTTAAAGGGGAGGGGCCAAGGAAAAACAAAGTCCGGATGGCAACGTGGTGCACCGTCGTCTGATTGGCCCAGGAGTTTCGCACCGCCTCCCTCTGGCTCGAGTTTCCAGGAGAACTCAGGACCAGCGTGAGGATGAGGAGGTCCTGATGATGGAGGCAGGGTTCAGTGTTAATGGGGTAGAGCTGTGAAGTGTTGAGCCTGGTCTCAGTCAGGTCCAGTTTGCGTGCACGCTCCCGGACCTCCAGGACAAAGCGGTCGGTGTAGGCAGCGGGAGACGACTGCAGGAGAAACTCTTCCACTAAGTCACCACCAAACAGCAACGCGTGAAACAAGATGACGTTACACAACAGGAAGCACCACTGATGAGTCTGCAGCCGGAACACACAGATCTGAGAGAGAGAGAGAGAGAGAGAGAGAGAGAGAGAGAGAGAGAGGGAGAGAGGGAGAGAGAGAGAGAGAGAGAGAGAGAGAGAGAGAGAGAGAGAGAGAGAGAGAGAGAGAGAGAGAGAGGGAGAGAGGGAGAGAGAGAGAGAGAGAGAGAGAGAGAGAGAGAGAGAGAGAGAGAGAGACAGAGAGAGAGACAGAGAGAGAGAGAGAGAGACGAACAACAAATTAAAGCAAAAAATAATAATAATAATCTGGTGTATTACTTATTTTAAAGGGGGGTGAAATGCTATTTCATGCATACTGAGTTTTTTACACTGTTAAAGAGTTGGATTCCCATGCTAAACATGGACAAAGTTTCAAAAATTAAGTTGTACGTTTAAAGGAGTATTTTTGTTCCCAAAATACTACTTCCGGTTTGTCACCAGTTTCTGAAAGTTTTTTTTCGAGTATGGCTCTGTGTGATGTTAGATGGAGCGGAATTTCCTTATATGGGTCCTGAGGCACTTCTGCCGGAAGAGCGCGCGCTCCAGTATAGCGAGGCTGAGCACAAACATTTCACTGATCAGAGCGAGAGCGTCGCGAAATGTCACAAAAGAAGTGTGTTTTTGGTTGCCAGGGCAAGACAACCCTGCACAGATTACCCCAAAAAAAACAGCATTAAGGGACCAGGGGATGGAGTTTATTTTTACAGAGCATCAACGGAGTTGTGCAAGTGTTTGTGTTTGTTCCCTGCATTTCGAAGATGCTTGTTTTACAAACAAGGCCCAGTTTGATGCCAGATTTGCACATCGTTTATTTCTTAAGGATAATGCAGTCCCAACGAAAAAGGGTCACGATCGTGTGTTGGAACCGCAGGCGGTGAGTAAAACTGCTTCAAATATCTCTGTGTTGTTAACTTAGCTATCAGCACTTAAGCACATCAAGTAAACAACATGCGATGTTGTCATCAAACTGCACTTTCCACATGTACAACTTAAAAAAAAAAAAAAAAAAAAAGATGACATAAAGTGGAACTTAGTGATTTTCCAAAACCGCTAAGCAAATATATACAGATTCAGTACATACCACATAGAGACGTCGTTGCTGATGCTGCTCTTGTTAAATTTCAGCCTCTGGATCTGATTCTGGATCATAAATATGCGCTGAATCTGACTGTTAGCCATGGTTTTTTTTGGATGTTTTTTTCCTCACGGTAATGTCAAAGCTTTCAAACGCTCTCAACGCAAAAGCCTACTCGCACTCGTGATTCTTTAGCTCCGCCCACACGTCATGCCTCCAGCCGGTCGCGTTTTTCCGGGAAAAATCGGTACAGACTATCTTTCTCTTATGAATATAATAAAGCTAAAGACTTTTTGGAGTTATGAAGGATGCAGTACTACTCTATAGGTACTCAAGATTAACAGGAGATTGAGTGAAAACGAGCATTTCACCCCCCCTTTAATACTTTTTGTTTCTTCTCAGAAGTTACCAGTAAATATCACAAATAATTGCTAAGAAATTACAAGTAGAGCAATAAATGTAATATTACATTTTTAAGTAAAAAGACTGAAATAGTAGTTTTACTGAAATAGTGGTGTTTGCGCAAGCAAAACTTTACACCATGATTTTAGGTCTCAGTGTTACTTAGTTGCTATGTGGTTGCTAGGGTGTTTCTAGGATGGTATTGGTGGTTGCTAGGATGTCTGGATGGTTGCTAGGTGGTTTTGTTTGTTAAATACTTAGGTTTGAGTTTCAGTCCAGTCTTTCAGTAAATGTATTTTTATTTATATATTCTTCATATTATTCTATTTTGGTTTTTATTTTTAATATTTTAGGGCTATCCGTGTTTATGTGTAAAGATACTGATTTTTTTAATTCTCTGGCCTACTTTTGGTATTTTGACATACTATTTCAGGTACTATACTTTTACAATATACTTAGGTTATATGTATCAAAAACTAATAAAAATTAATAATGTGTGAACATCCCTGATATAATCAGTTGCTATATTACTATTTTCCAATCAATAAATTCAAAATAAACAAATCAATTCTTGCTGGTTGTGCTAGTTATGCATCTGTCCATGTTGAGGTTCAGTATCCAAAACACAACAAGTGCTGGATAGAGACCAGAATATTCTAGAACATTGCAAATAGTGCCAATAGAGAGGAATAATGTTAAAAACTGAGGCAAATATTGACTTACCTTCATGATGTCCCTTTAAGCTGTCTTTTTTTTCTTTCTTTCTTCACTTCTAATCAGTTTAATTTCCTCTTCAGTGTTCTGGTCCATGAACTAGTGTGCGTGCTGCTCACCTGGACGTGGTTTCTGATGTAAGCTGACACTGGGCAGGTAACGGTAACCCAACACAGCTCTGTCTCCACAGCTTCACCTACAGTAATAATGGATGATGTCAGGATACATTACTCAAGAGCAACTCACACACTTATGTGCTTATATTTCCCTCAGCCTATATCATATTTCCTGATATGTTCTGATCTATTAGAATGATTGAAAGTAATAAGTTTTTGAAATTTCAGATGTACAAAATTACACTTTACATGCTTTTGGGACTATATAGTAGGATATATAGTAGTGGGTATATAGTAAGCTTGTGTGTATTATTGATTTTCTGAAAACAAAGTGTGCTTCCCTTCAGGAGGTAACATTTTACAGTATTAACATTAGCTAGTTAACATGAACTAATAAAAACAATCTTTCAACAGCATTTATTAATCTTTGTTAATGTAATTTTTTTTTGTTTAGTGTTTCAAATCAAATGTTAATTTAAAAGTAAAAAAACAAGTATTTTGTGACCGTTATCTGACTTTAACTGAAATATATGTAGCCTAAGTAAAAAATATATAAAAAAAATTATTTGATTTTCTAATTTCTAATCGCAGTGTCTGTGTGTGTTATGGTTTGTTCCTGGAGTGAATAGTTGTCTTCTGTAAGAATGTAAGATGTGTGATGATTCACAGCTATTTTCCCTCGTCTATGATCACATTTACATGTTGTTTATCATTCACTGTCAGCTCTAACCTGCATTTCACACATTAACAATCTCTCTCTCTCTCTCTCTCTCTCTGTCTGTCAGTCACACACACACAAATAAACCTTGAGATGAGTGAGGCTCTGTCTTGTACATGATGTACTACAGAGAACAAGATAATAAAGATAATCAATGACACACAGTCTGTCAGCAGGAAAAGAGCAACATCATGACTTCAGAGTACATTGAGTACATTCATAAACACATTCATAACAGAAAGACATATAAAAAAAGATTCTATGAAATTTTGAAAAAAAAACAATGATTATAATACATTGAAAACAATCTCAAACAGTCATTTTATGTTCTGTTTTCTTTTTTTTCTTTTTCTGATCACCTGGAACAAAGGTACATTTATTTTGCAGTCTTTGCTTGCTGTTTCTTTACATTTACTCTCGACAAGCATAAGTAAATATAATAATAATAAATACATTTTAGTGATCATTTTGCAGAAAAATACTACACAAAACTTGACACAAAGCACAAAAATATTAACTGTAAATGGGGTTTAATAATATTTTTAATTAAGGTGCTTATTAGACTATTGTCGTCCATGAATTGGAAGCTTATTCCTTTGTAAATAATTTCCTATGTAACTTATTTCTGCCATGGATAAAAAAGAATTTCACAATTCTGACATTTATCTCACAGTTTTCAGTTCTTTTTTTTCCTCAGTTTTGACTTTACCTTGCAATTCTGAGTTATATCTCAAAATTCATACTTTCCCACAAATCAAACTTTTGTAACAATTCTGAGAAGAAAAGCCTTATGGCGAGTCTACAACTTGTAGTTGTGAGATATAAACTCACTATTTATGTGGGTAAATAATTCCTCACACTAAAAAGAAAAATATATTCCTTGGCAGAAACAATTTTCTATAGTTTCCTGAATAAAGGTTTAAAGGTTTAGATTTTAAAAAAACTGAGATTTAGTGAACAGGACATTCCAGAACAAGTGTCTCGACTCACTTTCAGGCAAAAGGATTGTGGGATTTTATGACTAGTTACAGCATTGTTTCAGACACACTCATAGACCATTCCCTCAAGTCCATCAGTCTTTGTCTCTGATAATAATGAGTTTTAAAAGTCAGCAGTTGAGTGTGATATCTGACAGAAACCCGTGATGAATGGTTGTGAAACCGTTTCGGCTCTGGGTTGTCATGGTAACAACACTGGTTGCCAGGGTGATGATTTCATTATGGACATAGGGAAACAGTATGGTGAATTGGTTTAGCACTAGGGGTTTCATGGTAGTAAGTTATATGACAGTGCAATCGGTTCCTAGGGTGACAGGAGTGCCTGTTGTCAGGGCTTGATTGTGTTTTGATTGTCAGTGCAATTATTTCCTCTTGTCAGCTCGTGTGTGCGTGAAGACAGAGTTCTGTGCACACTGCAGACATGTGCGATGTGGTGCTATGTTTGTGATATATTTCATTGAGGCGACCCCTGACCTCTTGGCATGCTGAAACACTGCACTTTCTCTGAAGAAAGAGTGAGAGCAGGACATCAGAAAAGAATGAGCAGTGAAAGCAGACAGAGTCAAAGGCATTCAACTTACACCCACATGTGTGACTCACTGTGCTGGTGTATATTAAAAAAGACTGATCGGTAAAGGTTTGTTCTCATTGAGAAATATAGTTTGGACCAGACATGGTTCTGTAAGGTTTAAAATGATATATTTATATATATTTAAACAAACAAACAAAAACAAAAAAAATAGATGAACCTACTGGACGGCTTACTGACCAAATGCACGTTTTCTTGAAAATGTAATCTATAATCTATAAATCATCAAATACTGTGAATAACATGAATAATGAAATGTATATATCTCTTTTATTAATTTGAAGGGCTTGTTTGCACAATGTCACCATAGCGTGCAGACTCCTCCCTTATCCTCTCAAGCTCCACCCTTAAAGGGGAGGGGCCAAGGAAAAACAATGTGCGGATGGCAACGTGGTGCACCGTCGTATGATTGGCGATTGCTTGGCTAATCATTGGGCCAATTTGAGATAATTAAGTACTGCATTTCTTTCATTTATTATACAAATAGAAAAAAAATCTAAATACTTTCATGATGTAACAAAGCCTTATTTACTAAAATCATGTGACTTTGGCAGTTTGTTGCAGGTTTCAAATCACTGGTTCACACATAAGATTCACAAAGCAGTGGATCACTACTAAGGAGTTGCTATGTTCGGAGTGTTGTCTATGTAGGTTCAGTGAGTCAGTGCACATTAACACATGTGACTCCCAAGTTGTCCCTTCCCATAAAAGATTACATACAATGTTCGATTTGTGACTATATGTTCACACAGAATGTGTTTTTCCATTCCACTGCGATATTTTCCAAACAAGTGTTAGATGGACACATTTGCCTGCAACCTCAAGGTATGGTAGGTGACTTTGGAGAGGCTGTCAATAGCAATCTAGCTTTGAAAACATAAGTTCCCACCCTCCCTGCAAATCACTCTTCAAAGCCACACCTCCTCCAAAGGCAGACCATAGGCTAACCAGAGACACAATGAGAGACTGTCCGATTAGCATTGGTAAGAAAACACTACAGTACAATGTGCATAATATTACAATAATAGCTCCTTCCATACTCGCTCGGTCTGCAATAGCGTACTGTAAGTCACCGGTCACGTATCATGTCAACACAAAACAGGGTGTAATGACAAGGTATGCAAATCGTAGCCCATGGTCCTATGTGTTCAACAGACAATATAAATAAATACATTCAGACCAATTAGTGATTGCAATCGGGATGTGAAGTGACTTTCAACCGGGATAGCAAAAAATATTTTTAAACCAAATCACCTGCCCTGCCTTTCAGCGACCACACATATGAAGCCTGACTGTAAAATGCAAACTCAGATTCAGGACTGACAAAGATATTCTGCTGCTGTGTAAACATGACCTTGTGAGTCCACAAGTCTCTGATATTCTGGTCCCTAGATACGGTTCAGTCCTTGGATCTAAATCTGTGGGATTTGTCCCCTTTTTTATGTAAAACCATTAGTTCTATCATCACACATCTCCTCAACAAACTGCCTGATTTGATTCAGTTATGTGCTAAAGTTTACTTCGAGATTTGTTTAGGGGTTTGTTCAAGTCCCTGTGAAAGCAGTAGTAGAAACACAGCAATATTCTGATCCATCATCAGTGTTAAAATCTACTGTACAGCATGTTCACAGCAGAGCAGGTGGGTGTTTGTTGTTTGCCCACTGTGTTTTTATGCATGATGAGTTTCCGTATGTGTTGTCTGGAAATGCTTTTTTCAGAATTTCCTTTTTTATGTGTGTGTATGACTATGTTTAGCAAACCCTTTGAAGAAGATGAGGACCTCTAAAAATAATACCAACCTGCACAGTCCCAGGGTCAATGCCATAACAACCACAGTCACTCCAAGAGGAATAAACCCTTTTTGACATGATATATGAAAGTCAGTATTTATATCAATCACTTTTGTCAATGGCTTTTAGACTTTTATTCACCAGCCTAAACATTCTACGAAGCTTGGTCAGGTGCCACTAGAATCTATAAATGTAAACAGTTTCGTTTTTTGGAGTAATTGGAGGCTGGAGTAAGGATGTCCAGTTGAGCAGTTCTGTATAACGAGTGGAAAATGACCGCACAGATGCTCCATCACGGTGATGATCCAGGGGTCTGTGCTCTAAAAAAAAATAATGTTTTATGATCCACAGAAGAAAGAAACATATCTTGGAACAACTTGAGAGTGAGTAATGATCACAGAATTAAATTTACCGAGTTAAACGATCCCTTTAAATATGGTGTTATGTTAGCAGTAGAAAGGAATGGTTCTATCAAAAACAACAATTCTGTCATTATTTACTCTTCATGTCATAAAAGTTAAGAGTTATATTCAATTTCACTTCATCTCTTACATTTTCTTTTTCATAATTTTTTTTTCTAATTTCGTTGACATTTTGACAGTCCAAGCATCCAGGTGGAAATCTGGCTCTGGTAAGGCTGTGTGAAATGTGTTGATTAAAGTACACTGATGATTTACATAATAATCCATTAAGTGAAATTATATTCAACTGTATAATTTCTTGATAATCACAAAAACGTACTGATTTTGTACTATGTTATTCGGTTTTAGATGAGATGTTACTACTATGGTATTTTATTCCAGCATTGCTGTATGAATGTGGTAACCATTCAATGCCATTGTTTTCAGAGTAAGAAAACAAATATGGCACTACAGTGGCACTTTTTCTGTTCAGAAATTCATTTGACCAATTTTCAGAGAGCAGTTATAGGTCAATTAAATATATTAGGTTAAATTATATTAACTATAATTGTTGACTTTTTTCAGGCATGGGGAATCACAATTTAAAAATTCCCATGTTAATGGAAACCCTGTCCCGATAAACATCATTCAATGCTGTAGTCTGGCTTTTCTAAGAAATTAAGTCTAAAACTCTGTTGCTATGTAACTGTGAATATATGTAGCCTTGGCAACTAAAAAGACTTTATGTCTTTCTAGAGAGTAATAGTTATTATTCATGATGAATAAGATGCTGTTCAAGGCTGTCCAGCACACGGCGCTGTGTCTGCCGCTTTAAAATGCTTCTATGATCTTAACTGACTCAATAGAAGTTGAGAGACTCAGGTGCGCCACGGCTTTTATTTTAAAAATCATATAAAGTCAAAATGAAGCTTGATTGGATGTCAGGTCTCCTGATTTTTCAAATTAGTCTTTGATATTTGCTCACCGTGTTATTTGGATGTCATACTTTTAGATCAGAAAGGTTTTATCTGTCTATACTTGATGTGGACATTTTGAACGGTGACTGAATAACGGAATTTTTTTCAAATCGTAAAGCGCGCTAAGCCTGACGCTCTGGCTCGTGTGGAAGATACAGTGGCAGTGACGTTTCCGTCCTCGCGCCAGAATGAAAATATGAGCGGCGCGTGCTACACCAACCACACATTTGAATACGACGAAGGGAGCACGCGCACCGCACGCCTGAGGTAAAGTGCGCGCACAGAGCTCCTCAGAACCAAGTTTGAATTTAGTAGACACTTCAATTTTCACTTTCTTTCTTTCTTTATTTTGTTTAAATTTTAAACTACATACCAAATTCCCTGTGAAAACCCGTTAGAGTAACAATACCTGTTGTACATTTTTATATCGGTCGTTGATAATGCAGTTTTTTTAAATATATTTATTTTATTACACCCTCAAAACGTCACAGGCTTTTCTTTAGAATATTTTTTTTCTGTGTCTTTTCTCTTAGTGTTAGTCCAAGACTTGGGGGCAGAGGGGTGGTCTTAAATGTGCAGGACCTCGAGATGACTGCTGGAGCATCTGTGGTTCCATCCCTTCAAGCCTACTTCCGGTTCCGAGACCTGTTGCTAGAAAACCAGACATTTCATGATGACAGGTACCACCTATATACATTGTTAGTAATCTCCCCAGCACTGTTTATTACCCAGTTTTACCATTATTTCATTTGCAACGTCATGCCTGACTCAGTTAATGAAGGCCATCAGTCAGAATTACATCCAAAAGACCAGAAGATACAATCAAAAAATGTTTGTTTAACAGTAACCTGACATACAGTAAGTACAATGGACGAAATAATAGAAGAATGGTACGTAAGTCAACTGGTAAGTTTTTACCAACATCACAAAAAATAAATAAATGAGAAGGCATCTAGATAGACACAATATGTCTGAACGTTAATACCTCCCCACTATTTAGTATGCGACAAACAGTAATGGAGGAGAGTAGTATGTCCATATTCATGTCGAAAAACAGTAGACGAAAAGTACCCAGATGTCCTACTAAGTGCGCATTCGATGGACACTTACAATGAGGCCACTGGAGAGTACTTGTGAATGGCTGTCATCAACATTGCGGATGTGGTACATCCAAATTTGATTCATATTAGCCATATTCATACTATATAAAATGGTTCCAAAAAAAAAAAAATCAAATGTAGCACCTGCTCAGACAGTATATGATTTCAGACACACCAAGAGTGTTTGTATTGCATGTAAAGCAATAGCATGCAATGTTCTAGGATCATGGTGGAGAGTTTTGCGTCAGCATACACCACAGAAAATATAAAAACCTTCTCATGTTTGCATGTTTTTCAACTGCTGAACAAGAGAACGTCAAAGTATTTCCTTGGCTATTTGATTCTGGCAAACCTTGAATGATAAGAAAAAGTATTATCGTGCATGTGTGTGTGTGTGTGTGTGTGTGTGTGTGTGTGTGTGTGTGGGCACACGGCCACATCTCTCCAGATCGACT
The DNA here is from genome assembly GCF_023724105.1 of Carassius gibelio. Lineage (NCBI taxonomy): Eukaryota > Metazoa > Chordata > Actinopteri > Cypriniformes > Cyprinidae > Carassius > Carassius gibelio. The sequence continues at coordinate 3,359,558 of NC_068391.1, read as the reverse complement.
GAAATAGCCTCTTGTGCAGGTTATTATCTGTAATTTCCTGAGAACAGGAGGGAGAGAGAGGGTGGGCACTGCAGAAAGGTGGACAGCATGAATAAGCCAAAGAATTGCTCATTTGACTGACATTTAAATTGTCTTTTGGTTTGATTGCTCCTTCATTCAAAGTTCTATTTGTAAACAGGTTGTGGTAACTCTACATACACTTGTGTGACATATATGTTTAATAAGCTTTATGCATTAACAGAATGCAGATAACGGTAGGTTTGCCGCTGCTGTTGTGCATTTAAAAAAACATCCAACTTCTGCATGTATTCAACAAAGAGATGCTAGTGAAACTAATAAACAATTAAAGTGCATTGCAATTCTAATGCAGAGACATACACGACAGAGAAAGACCAGGCAGAACTCTGGCAGTGAAGCACATGCTTGTGCGTCTGCAATCAAGACCGTGTGGGTGGGTTATTTTGATCCGTGCCGCTATAGATTATGTACTTCCATAACAATCCTCTCAGCTCAGATCGCCGCACATCCTCGTCTAGAAAGCCCCTGGGATTTCTCTGTTATGGAAGAGAAGAATGCAGTGCCATCCTGGGTTAACCCGGCTCTGGTAAACTGGAGGCTGGACTCTTTTGGTAGCGATGCCGGGCAGAGGTAGGTTACGACGTCTCTAAGAGTCACTGCAGTCTGTTCGTGTTTGAATAAGTGGAAACATTCACTGAGCATATGTGCTGTTTTCCTGAATCTGAAACACTGTAGTGGATTCCAGGTGCTGATGAGTGCTGCACTTTTCAGTTGTCAAAGTTTTTTTGTATTCTTCCTAAGGTTAATTATATGTCATGGTTTCCAAAGACAATCACCCATGTATTTTCTTGCAGAAACATTTGATTATTTTTTTTTTACATGACATTGGCCAGGGGTCGTAATGTTGATGGCTTCGTCTCACTTTATGACGGCAAATAAAACCACCGCTCCTGTGGTCTCCATGGGAACTGTAAGACACATCGCATCTCCAGTGAAGGACTGGGACTTTAATGTAGAGAATTGCTCTTAGTGCTAAACTATGTAAACAGATTTAAACATGGTGCTGGAAAGAATAAAAAGAGTCTTTATGCATCAAAACATCACTGATCGGTTTTACACCAATATGCACAGGAAAACTAACACATATCGCACATATAGTGACGACGGCATTTCTATTGACATTATATGACATGATTTATGCCTCATAATCACTTACATTACTAAGTGTTTGATGCATAATGTGTCTGCTTTTTAATAGCATCAAGATTTCAGTTTAAAATGTGTGCATATTTAATCATTTTAATGATTTAGCGTTTACTGATTAATTTAAAATAGTACTAGTATTTTGCATGCATGATAATAATTGTGAAATTCAGTTTAGCATGTCACACCACAGGACTTGTCAACTTTCTATAAGTATTTTAACTAACCACGTGCACAAATACACACTTTCACCCACATTGACTGTATAAGGCAGCACTTATTATTTTATGTTTTTTTTATCTGGTAAGAAAACGCATGTGTCTTTGCCACAGCAGATCATGTGATTGGATAACTGGATGACCAGCAGACCAATCTCATTGCTCACCATCTAAAATATTATTTTGGTCATTCTAAAATTAGTTAGCCTAAGTCTGTCATCTAAAAGATTTGGTATAATTTTCTCGCACTAATGCATTCTCAAACATCAGGCATTCACCTCTGAACAGAAGATAACATCGTTTGTCATTTGTTTCGTCAGAAGCGTTTATCGCAGCATTCATCTGCATGCTCTGAGGCACAAGTAATTATTATGTAGGCTTCCCCAGTGAAACAATTCTTTATTATTTTATTACTGATACTTTGTTATTTTGAACACATGGGATGGAGATGGTGCTGTATTTGCAAATGTTTTAATGCAATATTCCAGTTTATTCAAGTTTAATTCACAACATAGCTAATGTCATAATCATTCAGTTGTGAATTCAGACAGTGATTTGTTGACTGCTCATTGTTTGAGGATATTGGACACATGCTTTTTTTTCTTGCAGGGTCCATGTGGAGTTTTATGTGGATGAGAACACGTTTAAAGAGAGACTCAAACTTTTCTTCATCAAAAACCAAAGATCCAGTAAGTTAGCCTGGACTTTAGACATTTAATTGTAAGTTTTAACCTGTTATCTGTATTTCGATTTTATGCCCTGTTAATGCACTGACCTTTCACCTCCAGGTTTAAGGATCCGAATATTTAACTTCTGTCTGAAGCTTTTGACGTGTGTTCTTTACATCATACGAGTCATGACAGATAATCCAGCTCAGCTCCACCACGCATGGTAAGAACTGTTGTCTTAAAGGGACAGTTCACCCAAAAACAACTACAAAAAATTCATCCAAAATCTAGGTGACATTTTTCTTCATTAGAACAGTAAATACGATCTGAAATGGTGGTCCTTGGTGAAATAAAATTAATTCAATTTTGATAAAGATTTTTAGCTTCAAGTGAGTGGCACTGAATTGGGCTCTATTTTTGTCCCAAATTATGCTCATTAATTAAAAAACTATATTTTAAGAAGTTATGTATATAATAACCATTCTACAGGATGTTTCTAATATAATAATGTGTTACATCATTGATTGTATACCCGATGAAGATAATAGGACCAAACTTTGTTAATAAAATATATATGTGCAAGTATCGATATTGTGTGGGACTGCTGAGTTTTTTGTCCTTAGTAATACATAAAATGCAAGTCAATGGCAACTTAAGAGGAAAATACAGACAAGGCAAAATGAATGCCCATGGCTCCTAGTGATATACTGAGGTCTTATGAAGTGAAATGATCAGTCTGTGCAAGAAATTAATCAACATACAATTTACAACATATTACCTTCTTTTTTTGTCTTGCATATACTTTTTTGATTCTCAAGTGAGAGCAGCCATTGATTTTACATCTTATAAATCACCAAGGACCACAGTTTTAGTTAAAACTCTTCAACTAAAAAAAAAAAAAGTGTTTTACTAAAGACAAAATTCACCCACGATCTCGGATGGCCTGAGGCTGAGTAGTTTACAGAAAATTTTATTTTTTGGATGAACTATCCCTTTAATGTTTGTGAGTGTGAAATGGCATATAGAGCACGATTACCGTGACTCATTTGTGCTGGTATTAGAGAATATTTTTAATATTCAAAGAAAGTAAGTGAATCATTTCATATGCTGCAGTAAATTCCCCTATAGATTGATGTGTCACACCTCCTCTCTCTTCAGTATCAACTGCAGCAGCACCACGCAGACCAACCAGATCAACTGGTGAGACAAACATCAGCATCAAACTGCGCTTTATTCTCGGTTATGCAGATGTGATTCAGGGATGATTTCATACTTTTCATTTATTCGCTCCAATCTGCTTCTTTCTCCCAGGGAGCTGATATTCTGGGTAGACAGAAAAATACCAGTTTGGGGCATTCAGGTGGGTCCAAAGAAAAACAAACCCTTTACACTTTACAATAAGGTTTCATTTTATAATATTAGTTTATCATGTTGGTTAATATTAACAATACTTATGCGGCATGTATTAATCTTAGTTTATGTTAAATCCAACATTTACTAATACATTATTTAAAATCAAAAGTTGTCCGATTAGATTAGTTGATGCTCTGTAAACTAACATGAACATTTTTATTAACTAACATTAACTAAGTTTAATAAATGCTGTAAATATATATAAAGTGCATTGTTAGTTTATTTTATTTAATGCATAACTAATGTTAACAAATGAGGCCTTATTGTAAAGCATTACCATTTATATTTAAATGCAATCATTTAGCCTTTAAAACTCAAAAAAATATCTAGTGAACCCATGAATGAGTGTCTAATTGTTTTTAACTGATCTCAGCTCAGTTTTATAGTATAGGTTCATTTGAATGAAGTTAAATAATTTTTATATTTATGCAAGTATAATACAACAAGGAGTACTGTCTAATAACACCCAAAACAAAACCTACAAATTAATAAAACACACATTTTATAGAACCTTCATATATAATGCTATTAAATTATTTGTAGAATACATTTAATAGGTTACATTTTCATGACAACATTTGCTGTTGGTTTGTTAAAGGTGTCATTAAACAAGTTTTTTGTTGCATTTTCACCATTTTGACCAGTAGGTGGCGCCCGCCTGTAGTGTTTCACATTATAAAGCATTTGCTCTACTTATTTTGCACATTTTTTTTCCTCAGGTGATTGTAGCATCCATCAGTTTCATGGAAGCCATGCTGCTAATGTACCTCAGCTACAAGGTGAGTTTGTGCATGTGTGAACGTTTTTCAGTTTGTTCTGAATCTGAGACTAGAAGCTACCACAACTTCTGGTTGCTGATGTTCCAGACAGATTGTTTCTGAGTGCATGTGTTTTTTCAGGGTAATATATGGGAGCAGATATTTCAGGTGTCTTTCCTGTTGGAGATGCTAAATACTGTTCCTTTCATCATAACGGTAAGAAGCATCTTCAGAGCGAAATCCCAAACTACATCTGATAATACGGTCTGACCCCTTTGACCCTTTCTTCCTCTGTGTCAGATCTTCTGGCCTCCTCTCAGAAACCTGTTTATCCCTGTGTTTCTCAACTGCTGGCTGGCCAAGTGTGCTCTGGAGAGCATGATAGTGAGTTTTAACCATTCCCAATGAACCTACACCAGCGTCTATGCAGTGCTGTACAGAAACTAATAGATAATATGTGTGTGTTACAGAATGATCTGCACCGGGCCATTCAGAGAACACACTCGGCCATGTTCAACCAGGTCCTCATTCTGATCTGCACTCTCTTATGTCTCGTTTTCACCGGGTAAGAATCATTTTTATCTGGTTTAGGGTTTGGCGATATATCCAAAAAATTATATCATGATATTCTTTACATTTCTGGTCAATAAATGTGCACGTTTGAATTTAAAACATGGTTATTAAACATGTTTAAATCTCATTTACTTCATGTTTAAAATCCAAACAAGAAATAATGCTGCTTTAGTTTTAGAAAACAAAATATTTGCAATTGTTTCCATTCACCAATTCATGTTACTGGAGACTTTTTGATCAAAGGAGATGTATTTTTTTTTTTTTAATTGCTTTGTTTTTATATACTGTTTTTTTCAGCACATACCTTTTTTATTTTGTTATTATTGTATTTTTAATGTAATTGTATTTTTGGATTAAAAAATTCATAGAAATTCAGTTTTATATTTATTGTCTCAGCACAAATCATTTTATAGTATTTCTTTTTTTATAAATTTATTTTATTTGTTTGATTACACTGAACTGAATGTGTTATTTTTATTAACAATTGTGCTTTTATTTATTGCAAATAGTTTTTAATTTAATTTTGTTTATATGAAATTAAATATTAAAATATATCTTTCAGCTAATTATTTTATTGTCGAGAGAATTGTTTATTAAAAAATATAGATTTAATTGTATTTTTCTTATTAATATTGAAAAAATTTTTTTATTAAAAGTAAAAAAGGAAATATTTACGGTTTCTCTCATCACATCTCTTTTTTTTTTTTTTTTATTGAATACTACACCTTTTATTTTTTTGAGATATATTTTATTTACAAAATTGGCTTATTATCACATCTGCTTCTTCTTCTTCACCCACACTAAAGTCTTTCTGTCTCTTTCAGCACTTGTGGTATCCAGCATTTAGAGCGTGCTGGGAAGAAGAGTCTGTCTCTCTTTAACGCTTTGTATTTTTGCATCGTGACCTTCTCTACGGTGGGCTTCGGTGATGTGACTCCACAGATCTGGCCATCTCAGCTGCTGGTGGTGGTGATGATCTGCGTGGCGCTGGTGGTGCTGCCTCTACAGGTCAGAGGAATCAAGCACTTTTTTACATTTATCAGAACAATGGTAATTAAACACTATTTGAATCCACTCACCCTCATTTTTCGAATCCAAACAAGAAATAAAAACTTCTGTAGTTTCAGAATAAAAAATATTTGCAACCCTGTTACAAGAGACTATTTCAAGATAAAAAGTTTTTATTGTTTTTAAATTGTATTTTCTTTGTATTTCTTTTTTAATTCAAATACAGCAAATGATCTAAGTATTTTTGAAGATTATTTTTGTATTTTTTGTTATTTTTATTATTAAAAAAGATTACCTTTTTATTAGGGATGCACGATATTGGATTTTGGCCGATATTCGATATGCCGATATTTTCAAAATAATTTTGGCCGATGCCGATACCGATATCGATATATATACAAATATATACTGATATATTTAAACTTTAATTTTACTGAAGAGAAATCCATGTATCTCTTCTGTACTGATTCTACCATAAATTTATTATTTTACAAATGTAGACAGACATTCACATCTGAAAAACAGGTCAATTATTTCACTTGGAGAATATCGGTTTGGCTCATCGGCAGAAATATTCATATCGGCCGATACCGATAATGGTCATTTTAAGCTTTTATCGGCCGATACCGATATTGTGCCGATATTATCGTGCATCCCTACTTTTTATTAAAAGTTAAATTGTACTTTTTAATTGTATTTGTTTGATTTAATTGTATTTTTTACTGATAATTGAATTTTTGTAAACATTTCTTTCTTTTTTTTTTTTTTACTTTTTTTATGTTCTCTCTGTCAACTAAAATACTGACTTGACTATTAAAACAGCCAGTGGTCTTTGAAAGAGTATTTTTTCACGTTTTAAAAACAAAACAAGTAAAGCTACTGTAGTTTCATAAAAACAAGTATTTGCAAAAACCAATCCATTCACCAATTTTATGTTACTGGCGATTTTTCAAGTCAGCATTGCTATTTTATTGTTAAGATAATTTTTTAAATTGTATTTGTTTAGTTTAATTAAATTTGTATTAAAAATTAAATGTATTTTACATTAAAAAATATTTTTTTAATTCTCTTTTTAGCACATTCCATGTTATCATCCATATAATTTTTCTTATTTATTTATTGTATTTGTCTTCTTTTTTTTAATTAATTTAATGAATTAAAAAACTTTTTTATTTACTGTCTTCATTTATTTTTTACTGTCTGTCTACTCAAATGCTAATTTGGCTATGCAATGATCTTTCGAAGTATTTTTTGGTTTTACCGTGTGTCTCTTTATCCTCTGGCTGTAGTTTGAGGAGTTGATCTATCTGTGGATGGAAAGGCAGAAATCCGGAGGAAACTACAGTAGACATCGAGCACAGACAGAGAGACATGTGGTCTTATGTGTCAGTACTCTCAAAATCGACCTGCTCATGGACTTTCTCAACGAATTCTACGCTCACCCTCACACACAGGTGTGTATTCTGTCCTTCTATGTGCATTTAATCTGTTCAGAATGTCTTTTTTTCATCCAATTTGTTTGATGTTTACTGTGTCTCGTTCTAGTTTGACTCCGTGTTGTGTTTGTGCATGTTTAGGATTATTACGTGGTCATCTTGTGTCCATGTGAGATGGACGTCCAGGTGAGGAGGATATTGCAGATCCCACTGTGGTCACAGAGGGTCATCTACCTTCAAGGATCTGCCCTCAAAAACCAGGATTTACTCAGAGCCAAGTGAGTGACAGCCTCACTGACCAATCACAGCACAGCATGCCTATACATGGATTTACATACAGTCTTATTGGTTTTTCATAGGATTGCAACAACTAATGGATAAAATGTGCTCTACTTGTATTCCAAGCCTGTCCCCAAAGAATTGATCTCACGTTTTTTCAGTTTTCTGATTGTTTGAATGACAGCTTTTTGGCTTCTGTGATTGGTCGCTTTTGTTCTGCAGGATGGATGACGCAGAAGCATGTTTCATTCTTAGCAGCAGGAATGAAGCTGATCGCATGGCAGCAGTGAGTGTTCACGTAAATCACTAACCTTTTATTTATCATTCATATGTAGTAGTAAAGTTAAACATATCAATATTTTTTAAATAAAAAGATGTCATACAGATTACTGTACAGTCAGATATTATCATTTGTTTTTTGCGTTCAATCCAGTCGGTTTATTAAATTTATATACAAAGGTAATAAACCAATACGGACTGGTATTGATTTATTGACAGGATCACCAGACTATTCTGAGGGCTTGGGCTGTGAAAGACTTCGCTCCGAACTGCCCTCTTTACGTCCAGATTCTCAAACCCGAAAACAAATTCCATGTTAAGTTCGCAGGTACTAATTTGCCTTATTTCCACATAATTTTCTGCATTATGTATTTGTTTTCTTCTTGCTATCATTCTCTGTATCATTTGAAGCCCTTGGATGACTTTGTAACCGTCAGCCATCTTGGCTCTGAGCAGAATGCCTGTTTCTTCCTGTAGATCATGTAGTGTGTGAAGAAGAGTTCAAATACGCCATGTTGGCTCTGAACTGTCTGTGTCCAGCCACCTCTACACTGATCACTTTACTGGTCCACACATCTCGCGGACAGTGAGTCACGACTCCTTAAACACTCTTAAAAGTGTGTTATTTCTGCGCTACCGTGCTAAGAATATTGACTGTTTTCAGACAGGTTTCCCAAACACACCTTTAGCCGTCACCTTGTTTTTTCAGTACATCTTTTTATTGTCCCAATTGTTTTCATTTTATTTACTAAATAAATTGAGTTTTGTTTTAAGAACTTGTTTACTTAATTTTACAACTTTTCTGGTAATACCGTGTTTTTTAACACTATCTTGAAACTAAGGATAGTTAAAGAAATGTATACTTTTATTCAGCATTAAATTGATCAAAAGTGACAGTAAAGACACTTAAATTGTTAAAAAAAGTATTTAAATTTATAATGATTTCTGAAGGATCAGGTGACACTGAAGTCTGGAGTAATGATGCTGAAAATTAAGCTTTGCATCACAGGAATAAATTACATTTTATAATATATTCAAATAGAAAATGACTTATTTAAACAGCAAAAAATATTTCACAATATTGTCAGGGTTTGCAAGGGAGGGACTCAAGTGCAGACAGGATTCTCAACACAAAAGGGTTTATTTACAAAAAGGGAAAACAAAAACCCACGAGGGGGAAAACAGGACTAGGGCAGATACAACAAATACTAAATAGGACTGATTAAACAAGATAAACAAAGACTCAAAACAGGAGAACACTAACTACAAATAACACTCACGGTTATACAGGATACAATATCTCAAAGGGGAATACTCTTTCACAAGGCTGACAGGTAGGAACACATATGAGGAACACAATGAACCGACGCAAGACAGAGCACACTAGGAGATCTAAATAGGGGAACAATTAAGACACGACAGGTGGCACAGATAGGACAATCACGACAAGACTAGGATAACAAGGGGGGCGGGGCAAGGGAACGAGACAACACAAGCACATGGCCCAAAGGCAAGGCCATGTGCTTGTACACAAAACACGGGTCTGTCATGATCCTGCCTCAGGACTAGGAAAAATCAAGGACACGAGGGCAGAATCATGACAGAACCCCTCCCTTAAGGAGCGGCTTCCAGACGCTCCTCAAGGGAACATCAAACACGGGACAAGACTGACATGACCGACTGGGACACAGACACAAACCAACAAGACATGACAAATAACAACAAAGGCAAACATGAGTACACAACGGCAGGGTTAGGGTGACAAATCAAAAAAAACAAAAAGGGAAGGGGAGGGGGCGGGACCACAAAGTTCATGGGGGACAGACCAGGGCGGGTGGGTGGGGTAGGAATCTTAGGAGGACAGGACGAAGGCTGACGACGGGGGGTACGGGCAGGTCTGGGTGGTGAGGGGCGGGGAGGGGTCTCGGGACAACTGACAGGGGACATGACAGGAGCAGACAAGGGACGCGGGGCAACACTTACGGGACGCGGGGCAAGACTTACGGGACGCGGGGAGACGACAGCTGGACACGTGGACAACATCTACTGGACACGGGGCAACATCTACTGGACACGGGGGGACAACATCTACTGGACACGGGGGGACAACAGGACACGGGACACCTACGGGACACGGGGCCACATCAACAGGACACATGACTACATCAGCAGGACACGGGGCAACACTCACGGGACACGGGGAGACGACATCTACGGGACACGGGGAGACAACGGCAGGACACTCGGGATTTCTGAGGACAGGGTCTGGGGACAAGACAGGACTGACGGGGACTTCTAGGATCCAGACAAGACTAGACAAATAATCTGAAAAGGCTTTAGCAGCTAGGATAATTGGCATCTCCTTACGAGATGAGACAGACTGTACTAGAGTCTTTGCTGCAGAGTCGGCCGCGGCACTCTCCTCCGCTCTCACGACTGCAGACTTGCATACAGCTCTCTTCTTTGCCGGCTCGGGCACGCTCACCGCTGCTGGCTCGGGCACGCTCACCGCTGCTGGCTCGGGCACGCTCACCGCTGCTGGCTCGGGCACGCTCACCGCTGCTGGCACGGGCACGCCAGCTCTCTCCGCTGCTGGCACGGGCACGCCAGCGCTCACCGCTGCTGGATCGGGCACGCTCACCGCTGCAGGAGGCGACAGAGTCGCAGGACCGGGAGACCCCTTCTTCCTCTTCCTTCTAGGCCGCGGTGCAGAGGTCACCGCTGGGACAGACGGGTTGGGGAAGTTCGGTCTCGGGCAGGGCAGACTCGGACGCCGACGCCTCCGAGGCTGACTCCCACGACCATCGTCTCCCTCGCTTCATGGGGAGACTGCAGGCTGTGGAAGGCGCCTCAGGGCTCTGGGGGGGACTTGCCTGATCCCCCAGGGTTGCCACGGCCAGGACACGACCCTCTGGAATCGTTGGCAGGTGGATAGGTGGAGGGGACCTCTGTGGCTCCTCCTCTCGACCGCTTGCTCCGGAGCGACCTCCCCTGGTCCCCCGGAACACCACTAGGCGAGAGCCCTCAAAACATCCCGCTTGCTGGCTGATGACATCCAGCATTGCCTCCTGTCTGCTGAGTTCCCTTTTGGTCGGTTCATTCTGTCAGGGTTTGGTAAGGGAGGAACTCAAGTGCAGACGGAATTCTCAACACAAAAGGGTTTATTTACAAAAGGGAAAACAAAAACCCACGAGGGGGAAAACAGGACTAGGGCAGATACAACAAATACTAAATAGGACTGATTAAACAAGATAAACAAAGACTCAAAACAGGAGAACACTAACTACAAATAACACTCACGGTTATACAGGATACAATATCTCAAAGGGGTTACCAGGGTATAATCACAGGTGAGGAACAATCACAAATCACAAATGAACCGACGAAAGACAGAGCACACTAGGAGATCTAAATAGGGGAACAATTAAGACACGACAGGTGGCACAGATAGGACAATCACGACAAGACTAGGATAACAAGGAGGGCGGGGCAAGGGAACGAGACAACACAAGCACATGGCCCAAAGGCAAGGCCATGTGCTTGTACACAAAACACGGGTCTGTCATGATCCTGCCTCAGGACTAGGAAAAATCAAGGACACGAGGGCAGAATCATGACAAATATTACCAGTTTTACTGTATTTTTGATGAAATAAACGCAGTGTCGGTGAGCTTAAGAGTCTTCCTTTCAAAAACTAAAAAAAAATGTTACCAACCCTAAAATTTTGACCACTAGTCTCGAAATAATAAAGTTCTGTTACACCTGCCATTAGTATATCTTAACATATGTTTGATAAAAATCACCTGGCAAATGAAAATGTAATGAAAAAATAGTTGAGTAACATGTTAAATCCTGTTCAGAGAAGGCCAGCAGTCTCCAGAGCAGTGGCAGAGGATGTACGGCCGATGTTCGGGTAATGAGGTCTATCATATCCGTCTGGGTGACAGTATGTTCTTCAGAGACTACAACAGCAAAAGCTTCACCTACGCCGCCTTTCACGCTCACAAGAAGTAGGTTTATACGCGCTTTGAAACATATTAAATGTGTTTAGACTTGTGCTGTCAGGCTATTTTGATTTGTGTGTGTGTGTGTAGATATGGCGTGTGTCTGATTGGCGTGAAGAGAGAAGATAACAAAAGCATCTTGTTGAACCCTGGACCGCGCCACATCATGTCTGCCAGCGACACCTGTTACTACATCAACATCACGAAGGAGGAAAACTCCGCCTTCATCTGCAGACAGGAAGAAGATCTGGGAAAGGGGCGGGGCCACTGTGACATTTTAAACACCACGTCTGGCCTGCCGGTTCATAGCATCATCGCTAGCATGGGTGAGCGAGAATGGATAGGAGAGATACTAGAGGTCGTCAGAGGTCAGTTTATAACCGTTTAATTGTTTTTAGGAACGGTTGCTATGGATTTTCAGAACACCAGTCCCACTGAGAGTGGCGTTAAACTGGCTCCGCCCCCGGAGAACGAACGAGGAAGTCGCCGTCCAAGCATAGCGCCCGTTCTAGAGCTCGCTGACTCCGCCTCCTTACTGCCGTGTGATCTGCTCAGTGACCAATCAGAGGATGAGGCTGGACACTCAGATGAAGATGTAACAGCTAATGAGTGAGTTCATTCTTAGCTCCTAATTCAGATTCAAAGGGGTTTTTTGGTTAATCTCAACTTCATGAGCTAAGAAGGTGCATAAGGTTTTTTATTAATATGATTTATGAAACCGAAAGGGAAAAGGGTAATTTTATTGTGCTTTTGGACCCTGAGTTTTGGAAATTATTTAATGTTTTTAAAAAATCAAGAAATTAATACAGCCATAAATATTTATTTTTGAAATTTTACAGTGGTATTGTTTAAGAAAATACTAGATTTTATTTTACTGTAAAATATGATAGTAATATTTTTATTTTTGTTTAATATTTTTACATGTAATAATAATAATAATAATAATTTGATTATAAATTATTGATTATAAATAAATATGATTATTTTTACAATACTGTAAGAGTAATAATATTTATCTTATTTATTTTAATTTTTGTGGTTGTATTTAATTAATATTAATATATATTTATTTATATTAATATATTAATAATATTAATGTTAATAATAATAAATGTACAGTACTAATGTTACAGTATAATAAGAGTAATAATTATTTAATATTTAAAATTATTATTTATTTATTTATTTTATTATTTTATAGGCATATTAATAATTCATTTATTATACATATTGACATATAATTACAAAATGTTTGGCCTAATTGTGCAGCCCAACAAACATGAGATTTTGAATCGCTGTATGTTTTTTTTATAAGGCAAAATTGTGGCCCTGTATCCGAACATGTGCACATTCATCAAATTTTCTCCTTTTGTGTTCCACTGAAGAAGCACAATGAAGTAAATGTTGAAGTTTTACGCAAACTAACCTGTCAGAGTGCATTTTCATGTTAATTTCCTCAGATTTGTGAAAGGATACCCCCCAAACTCTCCATACATTGGGAGCTCCCCGACCCTTTGCCATCTCCTGCCCCAGAAAGCCCATTTCTGCTGTTTACGGCTTGATCAAGTGAGCACCAGCCTCCATGTGGTACAAATGTCATCCAAATGCTGTATTTGCGTAAGATGCATTGCCCTGGACCACAACTGCATATCATATATGTCTATATTTGCACCTCTAGAGCTGTGAGCATGTTTCCTTTGAAGATGCAAAAGCGTATGGCTTCAAAAACAAGCTGATCATTGTTTCTGCTGAGACGCCTGGAAATGGCCTTTACAACTTCATAGTGCCTTTAAGAGCTTATTACAGACCCAGAAGGGAGCTCAACCCTATAGTCCTGCTGTTAGACAACCTGTAAGCACACACACACACACACACACACACACATTCACTTCATGTGAGTTTCATTAGTACTAATAATGTATTTCTACTTCCTGCAGACCTGATGACCACTTCCTTGAGGCCATATCCTGCTTCCCAATGGTCTATTATATGGGTGGCACCATTGACAAGTACAGTTAGACCAAAAGAGTTCTCTTTGACTAGGGCTGCACGATTTGCAAAAAAAATTGATTCTTGGATAAAAAATATTGCAGATGCAAATTATTTTATATGAAGAAAAGAGATTTATTTGCGATTATCTGTATAATAATAATAATAAATAAAATCGAATGATGATAATTATTATTACCAATAAAATATTAAACAAAAATAATACATAAATATGTAAATTATAATAATAATTCATTGTGCATATGTTTATTCAATGAAATCTCGCACAATTTGGTAAAAAGAAATGTTATTTTTGTAATAAAATTGTGTTTTATATTTTAAAAAGGGCCGTACAATTTGGCAATTTTTTTATGATTGTGTAGCATTATATAATATATACACATACACGCACACACACTATATATATATATATATATTACATATAATATTTGAGAAATAAATAATATAACTAATTAATATAATATATGAAAATTATAAATAAAATTAAATATATAAATATTAAATATTAAATAAAATATTATACAAAAATATGTTATTATTGTTATGTTGTCATATGTTTAAAAAAGAATAATACAAAATTATATAATAAAAAATATTCTCTTTCACAGCCACAGCCTTTATGATTTCAGAATTGCAATCATATCATGATTTTTTTTTTTTTATTATTATTGTGCAGCTCTATTTTTGGCAGCCAATACAAATATATCCTTTTAGATGTGAATATATCTGATTTGTGTGATTGACAGTTTGGACAGCCTATTGCAGTGTGGTGTTCTGTATGCTGATAATCTAGTGGTGGTGGATAAAGAGAGCACTATGAGTGCAGAGGAGGACTATATGGCTGATGCCAAAACCATTGTCAACGTGCAGACCATGTTCAGGTGAGACTAGAACCAGTGACCTGCATCTGTGAGTAGAAATCGATATTAATTGTGTAATATGTAATTTCTGTATCACCAGGGAATGTATTAACTAATGAAATGTTTACTTCAACTAATGAAGTTGTTTTAGATAAATGCATCAATGTAAATATAAATCTATAAATATAGTCTAATTTTTTCTGTCTGAGTCTCTCCAGGTTGTTTCCAAGTCTCAGTATAATCACAGAACTGACTCACCCATCAAACATGAGATTCATGCAGTTCAGAGCCAAGGACTGTTACTCTCTCGCCCTGTCCAAACTAGAGAAGGTGAGAGATGGAGAGAGGAGAGCGCATTTATGTAGCACTTAATTATGGAATACAGTTGTTTTGCTGAAATATTGTAAAATGTGTGTGTTCGATCGACAGAAGGAACGTGACAAAGGCTCAAATCTCGCCTTCATGTTTCGTCTTCCGTTTGCTGCTGGTCGAGTCTTCAGCATCAGCATGTTGGACACACTCCTGTACCAGGTGTGTGTGTGTGTGTGTGTGTGCAAAGAGGAATTTGAACAGTCCCAAGTAAACTAAGTGTGCTCAGGAATTAAACATGACAGGTATAAAATAGAAACATTTTATACATTTAGTGACTTACATTGCATTCAAAGTTTACAATATCACTCAAAAGTCATTTTTTTTATATATTTTGAAAGGTCTCTTCTGCTTACTAAGGCTGCATTTACCTAATCAAAAATACAGTAAAAACAGAAATATTGTAAAATATTATGAAAATAAAATAAAATAACGATATCTGTGTGAATATTGTAAAATGCCATTTATTCCTGTGATGCACAGCTGTATTTTCAGCATCATTCCTCCAGTCTTCAGTGTCACGTGATCCTTCAGAAATCACTCTAATATACTGATTTGCTGCGTAATAAACATTCCTTAATATTAACAGTGTGCTGCTTCATATTTTTGTGGATAACATGTTTCAGGATTCTTTGATGAATAGAAAATTCAAAAGAACAGCATTTATTTAAAAAAAAAAAAAATCTTTTGAAAGTTCTTTTTGTTTGTCCATCTAACATACCTGTATTTTTGACTGTGCAGAGAGATGCATTAGTAATATTGCTTTTGATCATTTTGCGCTTTGTTTTGTATGTGAGTGTTTTGTGAAGGACTACATGATCCCGATAGCCAGACTGCTGCTGGGATTGGACACCACACCGGGATCAGGATACCTGTGCGCTGTGAGCTGTGTGTTTAGAATGATGTGTGTTGTGTTGTGATCTGTCAGTGTTTGTTTCTGAACATGTTCCTGTGTGTGTAGATGCACGTGTGTGAGGCTGATCTCTGGATCCGCACGTACGGGAGACTCTTCCAGAAGTTCTGCTCGTCTAGTTCAGAGATTCCCATCGGAATCTACCGCACAGAATCACACGCATCACCTGAGGTATCTATCTATCTATCTATCTATCTATCTATCTATCTATCTATCTATCTATCTATCTATCTATCTATCTATCTATCTATCTATCTATCTATCTATCTATCTATCTATCTATCCGTATATCTGTCTGTCTATCTATCTATCTATCTATCTATCTATCTATCTATCTATCTATCTATCTATCTATCTATCTATCTATCTATCTGTCTATCTGTCTGTCTATATGTCTATCTATCTATCTATCTATCTATCTATCTATCTATCTATCTATCTGTCTATCTATCTATCTATCTATCTATCTATCTATCTATCTGTCTGTCTGTCTGTCTGTCTGTATTCTGTCTATCTATCTATCTATCTATCTATCTATCTATCTATCCGTATATCTGTCTGTCTATATGTCTATCTATCTATCTATCTATCTATCTATCTATCTATCTATCTATCTATCTATCTATCTATCTATCTATCTGTCTATCTGTCTGTCTATATGTCTATCTATCTATCTATCTATCTGTCTATCTATCTATCTATCTATCTATCTATCTATCTGTCTATCTATCTATCTATCTATCTATCTATCTGTCTGTCTGTCTGTCTATCTATCTATCTATCTGTCTGTCTGTCTGTCTGTATTCTGTCTATCTATCTATCTATCTATCTATCTATCTATCTATCTATCTATCTATCTATCTATCTATCTATCCGTATATCTGTCTATCTATCTATATATCTATCTATCTATCTATCTATCTATCTATCTATCTATCTATCTATCTATCTATCTATCTATCTATCTATCCGTATATCTATCTATCTGTCTGTCTGTCTGTCTTTCTGTATATCTATCTATCTATCTATCTATCTATCTATCTATCTATCTATCTATCTATCTGTCTGTCTGTCTGTCTGTCTGTCTGTCTATCACTCTTTCAGTCAATCAATACTTTTGTGGTTAGTCTCCAGTAACATAATATTATTTTCTTTTCCATGGTGACGCTATTAATATTTCCCATTGTATTTTGTGTTTCCAGTTTCAAGGTTCTGTCAGCATCGAGAGGTTAAACGACACCAGGGAGAAGGGGGAGGAGTCAAAGATCCTCACCAGGAGCTCGTACAGCAGTGACCAATCAGAGCACCCACTCCTGAGGAAGAAGAGCATGCACTGGACGAGGCGTCTCAGTAGGCGGAGCGTGAAGAGGTGTGACTCCTCCCTCAGCTCCATCCACCAGCGTCTGGGCGTGTTACGCCGCTCGGAAAGGGAGGAGCTTTCGGAACTGGTCAGGAACCGCATGCAGCACTTGGGCCTGCACACGGCTGGATATAGTAAACCACGCCCCTTACCTCATTAATAATATTAATATGTATGATAGGTTTATGCTTATGGAATAGCCATTTGGTTTGTGGAAGATGTGCCCCAATTAAGTTTGTTTTGATATGGTTAGTAACCCTTCGCTTTCACAAAATCAGCTCCTGTCCTACATTTCTCTCGTATCATGTTTCACTTGAAAATGTATATCAGATAATGGAATTAAAAAGGGTTGTGAACACTGTTTTATGTTGAATCCTGAATATGTGGTTACATTCTTGGACAGAAGAACCTTTGTTTAATCAGAAATTATACTTACAGATAATTTTGATCTGCAATATTTCTGTCTTCCTCTTTTTCATTCTGTCTTTCATCTCTTTTAGAGGATGTCACAAATCTAACAGCCAGTGATGTGATGAACCGAGTTAATCTGGGGTATTTGCAAGGTAAACACCCTCTACTTAAATAGTTTGCTCCTGGGGTGTATTTATTCTTTTCATTGTATTCTATCCACTTGTATTGACAGTAATATCGAAGATAAGACGGTAAATTATTGTGAGGAAATTCGTGGCATATTTAGATTTTAAAGAACTTAATTTTAGTCCATTATAATTCCCAGTCAATGTTTTTGAATTTAATGTCATGCTACATAACACAAGAAATTATAACACCTTATACTGTAGCCTAAAGTTTCTTATCTAGATGTTAAAGTGCTTCATCTTTCCTGTGGAACATTAACCACGCCCATGTTGTTTGAGTGACAGGTGTGTCCACCAATCTCTGTTGCAGATGAGTTGAATGACCAGCAGAACTCCATCTCATATGTGCTGATAAACCCCGCCCCCGACACGCTGCTGCAGCTCAATGATGTGGTGTATGCATCACATCCCTCCTGACTGATACACATATACACATTTATTTCTTTCACTAGTGTTATTCTTTAACTAATTGTAGGCGCTATTTAGAAATATTCAGACACTTTTTGGGGGGCTACTTCATTGCTTTTGGTATCTAGAACTATATTAAAGTAATTTTCTGTGATTAAAATAAAATATTAAAACAATTCCCAGGGTTATTGTTGTAAACTAAAAGTAAAAGAAAAATTTAAACACTGAAGCTAAAAAAAAAAAAAAACTTTATTTAAAAAAAAAATTATTAAAAAGACTTATTTCAGTCAGTTGCCAAGCCATTTCTCATTTTTATTTAATTTAGTATTTTATTTTAATTCAGTTTAACTTAAAATTAAATTAAATGCAAAAACTGCTAAATATGAAAAAAACACAACAAAATTGATAAAATAAAAAAAATAAAAAATAAAATTAACTTAAAAATGTTAAAACCTAATAATAATAATAATACATTTATATATAATGTTATAATATAATATGTCATATTATCTCAAGTATACTAACATAACATAAATATTAAAACTTTAACAAAAAAGAAAAATTCTAATAAAAAAGTACTAAAATAATTACTACAACTACAACTGAAATACAAATAAATTAAATCTATATGGAAATATTAAAAGGCCCATAAAACTAATAAAATGTCAAAAGCATGTAACAAAAACTAAAATGGAAATGAAAACTGAAAAAATAAAAATAGAAAGTTGATTAAATATAGTATGTTATTATATACTACAATAGTATATAATTAATATTAAAATAACACTGTACTGTTAACATCCCTACTGCCATACTAGAGATTTTGGACATACCAAACTGCTGTTATTATTGATTTTATTTGTCTTTTGTAGATTTTAATCAATTTTAGGATATAGATTTTTAGATTTTATTTAATTGTCATTTTTAAAGACATTATTTAGTCATTTATCATGCAATTTTCTCAGGAAGACCACCCATAGAAAATCCCCAAAGTGTAGTTCATTACAGGTTTTACTGTATTTATAGGGATATCTGTTCATATTAATGTGTGTTTGCAGGTGTGTGTCAGGTTTAAGCTACTTTGTGGTGACATTTGTCCCTCATAAAGACAGCAAAACAAGATGCACAGACATGTACTCAGACATATTCATGCACACAAACATCTATGTCAAGATGAATCACATTGTCAGAGTAAAACCTCAAACATGAGTGCTTTATAAGTGCTCATTGTGTTCTGCAGGTTCCTGATCCGTCCGGATCCACTGGCTCATGTACCTGAAGCACCGCCTGGACAATCCCGCAACTGACACACCAGAACTCAACGAGATTTAACCGGTCAGAACTACATCAAAAAGCCATGGTAGAATTGGACTATAATGTTTCGCTTATATAAGCTTTTGCTCTTAGATTAATCAATTATATTATGGTCTGAACACTGCATATAATACAAATAGCTTTGTGAAATATTGTGCAGTGAAGTCAAAGTTCATGTTCCATCAGAGAAGAGGGTTATTTATCCATTGCAGTAACAAACACAGATTGTCCTGTTGCAGATCAGACACTAGAGGGCGATAATGTTAGCATAAAAACTGATTACAGTCATGCAATTAACTTTGTAATTTGGATTAACATGATTTTGTTGTTGTAATGCAGGCATGCATTTCTCGTTTTATTGTCATGTTTTTTTATCACCTTAACAGGGTTTTGCATTAAAGACGATCTTTATTATGTACAGCGGCCGCAAAAAGTATCTAAAAATATCTGAACGTCATTGCATTAGATAAAATATCAAACCATGTAGCATTTATTAAAGAAAGATACACAAGTTGAGTCTGAGACTTAAAGGAATAGTTCACCTAAAAATTTAAATTTGCTCAGGACATCAAAATAATATAGAGTTTAGTTTCTTCATCAGATTTGGGGACATGTAGCTTTGAATCAATGGATGGATGCTCTGCAGTGAATGGGTGCCGTCAGAAAGAGAGTCTGAAAAGCTGATAAAAACATCACAAGTAATCTACAGCACTCCAGTCCATCAGTTAATGTCCTGCGAAGCATGCTACATTGGTGAGCAAGTGATGTAATGCTACATATCTCCAAATCTGATGCAGAAACAATCTCATCTGCATCTTGGGGGCCTGAGGAGAGTATATTTTCAACATCCATTGGGTGAACTACTCCTTTAAGTGTCCAAGGGGGGAATCACTCCATTCTAGCCATTCTAGTCATTATTACTGCTGTGCATATTTGGTTAGTTTTCAGTTAGACTAAGTTGTCCACATACCAGTAATAATGAAATGTACAATGTGTTGATATTGTAATTATAATGTACAATGTATTTATGTATGTATAGACCGTAATTTGTGTTTTTGTGAATTTGTTGCCTTTTGAAATTAAAGTGTTAAATGCATATGTTGTTTTAGGTCATGTGTGTGTGTGTGTGTGTGAAAGAGAGAGAGAACATTTAATAGTGCTGTGAGGTGTGTCCATTTGGAAGTACAACTCATGATCATGTGAGAGTGGGAATAAGAACGAGTGCCAGCAGTGTGGGGTACACACACACACACACACTGCTGAGAGAGGCAGTTTCGGTCGGCAGGTCTGAGCAAGAGACCGAGACTGGGAGGCGTGTGAACGGCAAGGTGTGTGTGAGGAAAAAATTCATGGAAAAGTGTGTGTGCTCATTTCTTTTAAGAGTGATGAATTATTGGACTTAAGAGGGAACATTATCAATCTAATATTCTTTCTCTCCCTCTCTCTCTCTCTCTCTCTCTCTATCTCTATATGATATACGGGTGATTCTTCAGTTAGGGGAAACTTTCAGGCCCCAAGTGGGTAAATGTTTTTTTTTTATAAATTATTTTAGATTTAAAAAATGTATTATAATAGAACATTAGAACACATTGTGTCTATATGTGTGTGTGTGTGTGTGTGTGTGTGTGTGTTGTACATGCATCTTTTAGTATATTACATTTTTTTCGTTTTGGTTTTTAGTTTTTGTACAGTAGAGTTCTATAAATAAATGTAATTCAAATATAAGTTGAATTAAAGTTAATTTGTACAAAATTTAAATACATACATTAATATATGTTTATTAAATATCTCTCTTCGTGTCTGTTTTTACATTTAAATTAATTGTTTCCAAATGAAGCAAATCAAAGCATTAGATATAAACACTGTCTTTAAGAAAGTGTTTTTTATTTATACACAATCTTCCCCACGAATGCTGCAGAAAAAGATCTCCTTAAGCCACGGACAATTCAGTAAACCCTTAATTCCTTACTTAAACAACAAACAGTGATTAATATTGAAGCAGACACAAAACAGGTTGTCAGAGGAGTGTTTGGTGTCATGTTTCATTGTTCTTCTGTGAGAAGCTCTCAGATGCTAATCTCTTCATCCTGTGGAGGTGTTTTGTGATCGTGTCATTAGCAGGAGTGTGACACCTCAGGCCCAAACCTGCACCCCTTATGAGAGATCACCTGAGGCTGCGCTCTTTAGCATCACCGATCATGCCCACAAACACACCCATTGTGTTTATCTGTGCTGTTTCACACGGCCTGACATACTGTGTGCATGCAACACAGACGTGTGCACACATGCATGCAGGTGAATGCAAGCGCTTGTGAAAACACACATGCACGTGGCAAACAAATGGACCTGTATGAGAAGGATGCACACATGAACATGGACAGTGTAGGATTGCTGTGTGTGTGTTTGAGAGAGAGAGGGTGGGCAGACGTCACATCTGTCGCAGTGTCTCATGGGACATCAGACCATGAGAACCAACACACATAGACACACAAACTCCTCCTTCAAAGAGCAAAAGGTCAGTGTCACTGCCTGAATTTTGGCCTTAAACACAGACACACACACATTCACACTGAACATTGAGATTTATGGGTGTAATACTTATGCATTCTGCTGTCAAACATTTTTTGTCATATTTATTTTAATGATCATTTTAGTGATGTCTTAGATATGTATTCAAATATTATATATTCATTTGAAATTTGTGTGAAGTGGTTGAATTTCTTGCTTCTCACATCAGGATTCCAGTGAGGGTCTATCAGTGTGTGTGTGTGTGTGTGAGAGAGAGAGAGAGAGAGAGAGAGAGAGAGAGTGTCAGGTTCAGAGGACTGTCAGCTCGCACAGGCCTTTAACCATTAAACACATTAGCCTTTAGCGTGGTTAGTATTTCAATACAACAGCTGTCTGCTACAAGTGGTCCTAAAACAGGTCTCACACACACACACACACATACAAGAATAATTTTATCCAGACAGACAACAACACACATTAATTCACACAATTAATTTTTACATTGGAAATTAAGATCCAAAAGGTTGGGGTTGATTATTATTATTTTTTTTTTATGTTTTTGAAAGACCTGTCTCCTGCTCACCAAGGCTGCATTTATTTGATCAAAACGCAGTAAATTGTAATATTGTGAACGATTATAACTATTTAAAACAACAGTTTATTTAAATTATTTAAATTGTAATTTATACAAATAATATTGTAAAATGTAATTTATTCCTGTGACCAATGCTGAATTTTCAGCATCATTCCTCCAGTCTTCAGTGTCACATTATCTTCAGAAATCATTCTGATATGCTGATGTGTTGCTCAAGAAAAATCTATTTTTTTTTCAATGTTCTAAATGTTTGTGCCGCTTCCTATTTTTGTGCAAACATGAATTTTTAGGATTCTTTGATCAACCGACAGTTCAAAAGAACAGTATTTATTTTAAATAGAAATGGTTTGTAACATTTAAATGTCTTCACTGTCACTTTTTATCAGTTTAATAGGTCCTTGCTGAATAAATGTATTAATTTCTATAATAATAAAAATATACTGATCCCAAACACTAGTGAATATAATATTTTAATAATTAAAGGTAAAAGTAAAAAGGGTTCATTTTGGACCCTGCATGCAGGATGTTCCCAGATGGACATCAACACACACACACACGCATGCATATTATACATGATGCATTTCTGCATTTTGGACAACTTTCGCCAACTGCTTCAGGTCTTTTAGACTTGAAGGGTTTCTTCTCCCAACTGCTGTTTTGAGATCTCTCCACAAGTGCTTTATGGGATTTAGATCTTGACTCATTGCTGGCCACTCCAGAACTCTCCAGTGCTTTGTCTTAAACCATTTTTAGGTGCTTTTTGAAACATGTTTTGGGTCATTGTCCTGCTGTAAGACCCATGACCTCTGATGGAGACCCAGCAATCCAGTGCCTGAGGCAGCAAAGCAACCCCAAAATATAAGTGAACCTCTACCATTTTTTACTTTAGGGACTTTCTTTGAAGGCCTCGTTTCATTTTCAGAAGACAGTATAATGATGTACTTAAAAAAAACTATATTTTTGCACAATGTTGCACACACAGGAACATTTAAATCTCTCGTAATGAACTTGGAGTCTTGAGACGGCCCATGGTTTTCCGTATTTTGGTTCTCAAATCCTCAGACAATTCTTTGCCAATATTTTTATCCATCACTGTACACACACACACACACACAAACAGATACATTTGCCTGATGCATCGACCTAGAAAATAATACATAAACACATACTTATATCTGAGTGAGTGAGAGTGTGTAGTGAAATCATGTCTTATTGATGGGCTGAAAGTGAAATGTTATATGATAGACATTCTCCTGGCAGAGACACACATCCGCTCAGAGCACAAGAAAGAGACATTAAGAAAGAGAGAGTAAGGATAGATGCCAGAGGATTGAGTGAGACAGAGGTCAAGCAGATGAGAGAGAGAGCAAGAGTCACGCGGTCTGCTATGAGCAGAATGCAGTCAGATATTTTGGAGGACGCTGAGCACAGGAGTTCGTCTCAAGGACATTGTCTAAACGGTGACCAGCCTAAAACCTTCAGCAAGAGCACAGTACGAGACAGCTTATGCCAAATGTTCTACAATGTCCACAAGACGCTGGCAAGAGCACCGAACACGCGCTCGATAAGTCAACGAAAGCCCCATGAGTGTTTAAGGAGTCTGTTTTTGGAAAGTGAGAGGACCAAACCCAGGGTGAGGTCTGGAGAGCAGTTGTCAGAGACTTAGAGAAAATTATACCGTGAACAGCTGAAAAACAAAACCTCACAAACACACACACACACACACACACACACACATTAAAAAAAGACAAACATACCAGATGAGAAGAGGAGAAGAGAAGCAGCAAGATAAGAATAAACAAAATAAGAACTACAGCCAGAAAAAAAAACATTAAGTTAAAGTCTAAAACTGAAGACAAGATAAGAGATGAAAGAAGAGTCACAAAAAGTGAGACAAGGAGAAGAATATCAGATGGGATGAAAAAAATGTTTATATATATATACATATATATATATACTTGTGGGGGACTTGTGTCACATGGGGAACTAAATTGAGATCCCCATGGGTACAAAAGCTTATAAATCATACAAAATAAGTTTTATTGAGATTGTAAAAATGCAGAAGGTTTTCTGTGATGGGTAGGTTTAGGTGTAGGGTTGGTGTAGGGCAGGGGTAGACAAGTTCAGTCCTAGAAAACCGCAGTCAGAGAAAGCTGCAGAGTTCAGCTCCAACCCTAAAAAACCCTCTCCTGTCTGTAGCCTTAGTAATCCTGAAGAGCTTGTTCAGGCGTGTTTGATTAGAGTTGAAGCTGAACCCTGCAGGACTGCGGCTCTCTAAAACCGAACTTGCCTACCCCTGGTGTAGGGGGATAGAAAGTACAGTTTGTACAGTATAAAACCTATGGAGAATCCCAACAAGGTGTGTGATATATACTGATTGTGTTGGCATTAGACTACCATAAATTCATAGTAGTGAATGAAGAGATATCATAACGATCACAAGTGCAAGTATGGAGTACCACAAGGCTCAGTACTAGGGCCGTTGTTTTTTACGCTTTACATTTGGTATAGAAAAGAATCCTTTTACAAACCCAGTGATTCTGTTCTTTTTTTCTGACTTGTTGGTGCTATATCTTTCACTTGGATGTTATAAGTAAATACAGCTAGTTAAAACAAAATAATGTGTCCATCTTTATTTTAGGCTGCACAGCAACAAAATGTAATTCTTTTTAAAGAGGTGATTATTTTCTGGGAGATATCATCAGGAAACATGGTGTTAGCTTTCACTGTTAGGCTGATGATACTCAACTGTATTTTTTTTTTTTTTTTGGCCTGATTAAACAAATTTGTGAAACTAAAGGAATGCATAGTTGATATTAAAAGGTGTGTGTTGAATGACTAGTAACTACCTACTGCTTAATTCTGAAAAAAAATAAAACAGGTGTTAATTATCAGACCAAAAACTGTCTACCACTTGATGCCTGCTTTGTCAGTTATTCTTCATCAGTGAGGAATCTGGGTGTGCTATTTGATAGCAATCTTTCCTTTGAAAACCACATATCTAGGATTTGTAAAACCACATTTTTACATATTAAAATATATATCAAAATTACGACCTATGCTCTCATTGTGAAATGCATAAATGTTCATTAATGCATTCATGACCTCAAGGTTATATTATTGTAATGCATTATTGGGTGGTTGCTCTACAAACTTAATAAACAAACTCCAGCTGGTTCAAAACGCAGCAGATAGAGTTCTTATTAGAACCAGGTACGACCATATTAGCTCAAAACATTTTTCAACAGTCAAAATGTAATCTTTCTTGAAACTCTACATATAAAAGTATATTGAGAGACAAGAGAAGACCAGACCAGACTAGACCTGAAAAGATCTGAATCTTTTGACACTGAAATGAGAAACAGATCTGTGAGATGTTGTTTTTTGCATTTCGGTGGAGATAAACAGCAGCACTGAAGCTACTGAAATAAGAGATCTTTATATACACACACAAACCCACAAGTACACATGAATGCACACATTCACCTGTCTGAGAGAATTATCAGATGATTTCAGCTTTGATAGACAATGCATCCGCACACACTTAAATTAACAACTGCAAAGAGTGTTGTTGTATTTTTCAAGTTTGTCTTTACTTAAATGTGACATTGATTTGTTTAAAAAGAACGGTTGAGTTGGAGAAATTTAGCGTTGCTTCATTTGCTCAGCAATGGATTCTCTAGAGTGAATGGGTGCCATCAGAATGAGAGTCCAAACAGCTGATAAAAAGATCTCCGTACTCTACTCCAAGTAACAAATCCATCAAGACCTTTTAACTTCAAACTGTTGTTTCCAGCTAAAATATGAGTCCTCTATCTATAATATTGCTTTCTGTAGTGAAAAAGGTCATGTCATCTGAATCAGGAGAAAAATATGTACAGATCCAGCACCATTTAACAAGCCATAACTGTTCTAAACAAATATGTGGGTGGATGTTGATGTGAGAGGTCAACATTGAAAGGACTTTTTCACTGGAGTGGTGTGGATTACTTATTGTGATGTTTTTATCAGCTGGTTGGACTCTCATTCTGACGGCACCCATTCACTGCAGATTATCCATTACAGAGCAACTGATTTGATGCTATACATTTCTCCAAATCTGTCCTGATGAAAAAACAAACTCATCTACATCTTCAATTGCCCGAGGGTGAGCACATTTTCCGCAAATCTTAATTTATGGATGAACTACTCCTTTAGGGTCTTAAAAGAAAGTTAAAATGATAACTGAGGCCATTATGTCATCATTCAACCCTTCATTATTACATTTAGGACTATAAACACACAGCAGCAGATTTTACAGTGGTTTAGATCTCTGTTCTGTCAGTTCTATGTGAATTGAGCTCGTTTCCTGCCATGAAGCTTGAAGTATCTCCTTTCTCACCAGCCCACAGTGTGTGTGTGTGTGTGTGTGTATGTGTGTGTGGAATGACTCTCCTGTCTCTCCTAAATCCTGATGTTTTGTCCCTGTATCTGTGTTTACACATGCACGCTGTAGGGTAAAGAGTACAGGCATGCTCAGCTCAGATTTGAGATTTCTCCAATGGGGGCTGTGTCTGTCATCAGCTTTAGAAATGCAAATAAATCTTTATTATTCAAACTCTCAGAGGGGGAGGGATGGCACAGATGCATCAGGGTGGCATGCGAGGACTCGTTCACAAGTGTGCATGTGTGAGATTCGTTAGGTGATTACAGTTCTCCGCTCATTCAGGAACTTGTAGGTGACAGACGCTGTATAAACTCTGCTTCTCTTTGATCATGACGGCCTCTGCGCAAGTTAACCTGACAAGTAGAAGCCAACCAGGCTTCTTTTTCTTTTGCTAGGTTGTGCTTGATGCACAAATACAAAAAGTTGCCTAAAATAAGTTGACATGGATAACTCACAATCTGCACAGACAACATGTTAACTTTCAAACTGCATTGTATTAATTATTTAAAATCAGTATTTAGACCCGAACAACTGATTGCCTGTTAGTTTTTTTAAATAAAGAAGTAAATTCAACTCATATATTTTTTTTTCCAGAGAATAGACCTTACTTTTTTATATATCTCTCTCTACACACACACACACACACACACACATAATATAAATTTCTGCTGCTAAGCAAGACAGAAATGCTGCTTAAGAAATGTGCAAGATGTGCATGTAAATCTTTAATGTTCAAAATCCTTATGCATACAAAACACAAAACCTCTGTCCCTGTGAAAAATGTTTGTGTGTTCAAATGGGAAGGAAAGGAGTTTTAGGAACGGAGGAAAAAGGAAGTGCTGCTCTTCTCAAATCTGAGCGCATGAGACTTTTTAAACCTTTCTGCAATCACTTGCAGATTTGCATTTATGAATCAAAATGAAACCTCAGTAGCACGGCGAGACATTATTTGTCTCTCAAACTCATCAACTGATTTCTAACATTCATCACTTACAGTACTGGCACATACACTCTTTCTTTTGCCCTCTCGTTCAACTCTTTTTTTTATGCCCTGCGGTTGGAGATTCCACAATGAGAATGTTCCCACGGGCCGACACACACAGACTTGCACACATATCGTGCATGCTGTCAAACATGATGTGTCATTACTATAATTCCTGAGGCGATGAAACCAAAAAGGGAGGGAAAAAAGCAAACAAAACTTGTATATGGAGAAAAACAATATTTGAAAGACAGAATATTGCGTTATAATATACACAGATCTCAAATGGAAACATTAAAAGAGCAATGAAAACAATAAAAGCAGTGCAATTACAGGTCATAGAAAGGGGAATTCCTCGAACATTATTGATCTTTACCTCATTTTAGAGATGACTTTTGAAGTGCCCAAGTGAGATAAAGTGAGAAAAAGAGACTGTGACTAACAATGTGCTCTCATTTACAAAAAAGTTCTGTGGTTCATGATACAGTAATTGTGTCTGAGAAATGGTAAAACCATAATATTTGTATAAACAATATGAACATGGTAATTATTTAGTGCTTGTATATATATATATATATATATATATATATATATATATATACACACACACACACACACACACAGACTCACGCAAAATGTGAAATGTTCACACACAATGTACTTTTACACTAAATATAAGAAAAAATATGGTATATAATGAGCACATGATATGATATGTTCAAAAAGCCATGTTTTTCCAAAGTACCAAGTCAGAAAAACATAGTAGTATTAGCCTAACATTGCACATGTCCAAATACTCATGGCATGGTGCCATGTCCAAAAAACATGAGACGTTTCCCGGTGATAGGCTAAACTTTTCCCTCCTTTAGAATCTAGGGACAAAAGACGCACACTTTCAGAACTGGGTCTTGATTTGTTAACATAACCCCCCCCCACACACACACACACACACCCCAGCAGTGATCCGCCCTAGTCCCTCCTCAGTCCTCTACATGGGCCAGGAATAAACCTGTTTATCCCACATTCACTCTGGGAAAAGTGTGAGAAAGTGTTTTTTCCTTCCCTTGCGGTGAAACTAAACTGTGCAGGGAGTGTTTGCTCCTATCATTTTTTTTTTCATATCCACATTAATTTGAAGGAAATCTCACCCGGCCTCAGTGCCTGCGCGGATGGATAACGGGGGCGGGCGCTTTCCGTCCCGAGCGTGAGAAGTGATCGAGAGGAGCGCGTTCAGAGTCCCACGCGACAGTGACATCAGCGCACGCGCGCTACGAGCGGAGAATCGAGCCGAGTTTTTCCCACGAGCGAGAGACGCTCTTGAGAGACGCTGGGATTTATTTATTAATTAACACGGATATTTATTCTAACTCTTTTGCACTTTCTGGAGATTTAAAGAAGACTTCTGGGGATCTATGAGAGCTTCAGGAAGGATTTTAAAGAAGTTGTAACGCCGAGGCGGAGTTATGAACCGTTTCTTGGTGAAATTAACGCTACTGACGGCAGCATCGCTCGCGACGGCGGCACAAGGTATCAAACATCAGTGCAACTCTAATAACATCATATGCATGTAAAACATTGATTCATTTTCACACTATTAATTAAGTTTGGCTTTATTCTGCTTGTAGTAATAATTCTGCACAACTTGTTCCTCGAGTGTCACTTGTTGCACAGAATAGCCCGAATCTGCCCGATACTGATATTATTATTTTCGTCTCAGCTGTATTTTCTTTCATTTCCAGTATTTTAAATCGAGTAGCCTACTTGCATGGTTTTGCATATCAGTCGAGTTCAACAAAAGTCAGCTTTGAATAAAATAAAGATTTTTTGTTAAACTCGCTCGTCCTTTGGTCAGCATATTATTGATTGGTGATCGATATTGTTATAGATTCGGTTGAATTGAAAGTGTAACTCAGTACAAGTTCATACAGGCTGAACAGGACCACTTTTGCCACTTATAAAAGTTTTTTCCAGTTTATCTGAATTGTTATTTATCTCTTTCACTCACTTATGCAACTCTGTTCTTGTTATCGTACGTATAAAGATAACAGATTAATGTCTTCACGTTAAAGTTGAGTAACTTCAGAAGTATCACTGTAACTTTATGACAGTGTAAGTGCTTGATTTCTAAAGTTATTGCGGTTGTTTTGTAGTGCGCAGGATTTTTTTGTCTCATCCCTGATGTTCATTGAGTCGCATTGTGTGTGTGTGTGTGTGTGTGTGGAGTCTGGAGGAAAGCGATCTGTGCTTGAATGAAGGAGGGGGGTGGCGGGTGAGGAGGGCTTGTGCTGTTGTTCTCGTGCGCTGTTAAACAATGCCTCGAGACAGTGTTTTATGGG
Organism: Carassius gibelio; assembly: GCF_023724105.1. Classification (NCBI taxonomy): domain Eukaryota; kingdom Metazoa; phylum Chordata; class Actinopteri; order Cypriniformes; family Cyprinidae; genus Carassius; species Carassius gibelio. The sequence continues at coordinate 3,329,024 of NC_068391.1, read as the reverse complement.
CTCGTGCTGGATTCTGATTTCTTTTGTCCGCGCGGCGTGGGCCCCGCAGCTGTCGCGCGCGCGCTCCCGTCAGGCGCGCGTGTGTCCCTACAGCACCCTCCACCTCCCCACCTCCACACACGCGCGGGTCACGCTGCCAGGACAGGCACCTAATGAGGAACTAAGAGCCTGACAGACAAGGGAAATGATACATTTAGACAGAAGACACAGGAAACGAAACAAATGCTTTTTAAAGAGATTTAAACCTGAGGTAAAAAAAAAAGTGAAGTAAGCGGAAAATATCCTAATAAGAAGTACTGTGGTGGTATCAGGGTATTGTAATGGTATCTGATGGTACTTTGAAATATAGAATGCACTGGTATTCATATGAATGTATTATCGTATTTAATCCAAGAACACAAAAAAACTCTTAAGTTAAAGTCAACTAAATAAATATATTTAAAAAAAATGGATAATTAAATGAAAAAATTAATAATTTAATATTTGAACAAATAAAAAAATAAAAACATAGAAAAAGCATAGACAAATGTTAAAAAATTGTAAAAGAATAATCCAGTTATCATTAATGACTAAGAAAGTCATGTAAATTTATTCAGCCAAAAATGTAGCTACTAAAGTTTACTAATAAAAAAGGTTTTGAATTCTAATGTATGGCCTAGTCTGTGCATTGAAGTTCAACGTGTTGAAGAAAAAATAAAAGAGTATTAGTACTAGTGGTTTAATGCATATCAAGAACTAGTCTGAGAGTTTTGACTAATAAGAGCTTTGTCTCTAGACAGTCGTTACCGATTAAAGACGGCACGGCCTGCAGGCACCTGGTTTCATTCAACAAGTGCACAACTGCAGTCTAGAGCAACTGGCTTATAGATGCTCTGTTAATCCTTAAAGTGTGATGATACACGCTCCTATGAAATAAATATACTCTCTTCCATAAATTGGCATATATTGAATGCTTACCTATTCAAGTCAAGACGCGCACATCCCAACACTGTCAGCTGAACTTAAAGTAGTGTGAAGCTGACTTATTAATACTGAAACGGGAAGACTGCATTTTGAGTTAAAACCCTTGTTAAAGGTTGACTGCCACATGGAGAGGGAATTGTTGAGGATGTGGAGCTATTTCTAGGCTCAGTGTTGGATAACTGGATTTTTCAGGATCTCTTTGGATGAATAGTCAAGAACCCCCCTCCATTCCTCCATCAAAGTCAGTTATTCACAGCCCAACAAAAGGCCAGTGGCTCTCCATCGGGGCCACAAAACAAAGGGCTTGGGGCCTTTTATTGAAGTCTAAAGGTGGCAAGGTTATTTTGTGAGGAGTTAGCGTGTGTGTTTGCATTGACAGGTGTGCTGTGGGATGCACAGGTGGGTGGGTGCATGTTCGACCTGGTTTTCTGCAGGTGATTTGTGTGTTGGGATGCACTAACATATGTTTGTCTTTGTGTTTAGGGCAAAGATGCTCAGAACACTGTCAGAATGGAGGAATATGCGAGCTCAAGCTGAGTGGAGAAGCAACATGCAGGTACGTTACAAAAACATACTAAAGGTTCTAAGTATAACTTTTTTTATGGCATTTATGGATCCATAAAGAACTTTTAACAGCCATGGAACCTTTCCATTGTACAAAAGGTTCTTTAGTGCACTCTCAAAAATGTAGTTTTTTTATTGGTATGCATGAAGACCTTTGACTATTCGTGGAAACTTTCCATTTTACAAAAGATTCTCTGGGGCGTTAAATTGTTCTGTTCACTATCAAAAAATGGTTATTGTAAGAAGTGATCACTGAAAAGTTCTTTGGGGAACCAAAAATGGTACTTCTGAGGCATCGCTGTGAAAACGCTGTTTTAGAACCTTTAGGAGAAATTTTTTGTAAAAAAAAAGACAAAAAATTATTGTGCGAACCCATCAACGTTCTGAACCTAGAATCCAAAACATGACTCTGAAACCCTATCGAATTAAGATCTTTCTTATTCTATAAAATATAGCAACTCAGTGGTTCTTCGCTAACCATTGAAGAACATTTATTTTTTTTTAAATGTGTGTATGCCTGTGTATTTGTTTGTAAGCTGTGATTTACCACTCTGAGATTCCACCTTTAGGCCCAAACCCCTTCTTAGCAACTAGACAAAGCACTCAGCATCTTTCAAGAGTGTGTGTGCATGCGCGAACGTGCACGCGCCCATAGTCATTCTGTTTCAAACTTGGATAAAAGACCCCCTACCAACCCCCCAGTAGTCCGTTGGTGCCCTGCTGCAGTGGGACGCTGCTTCTGTCAATGTCTATTCATGCCATTCAGCCCAACAGCTGGCCCTCACCTCCTATTGTCTCACACACACACACTTAGCATGGAATAAACCTTGCATTTCGTCTCATAGGATGCATATAGCGAGATTTACTATGATTTGGCCACCAAAATCAGAACATGTTTGTTTTATATTGTTTATGTCTCGATCTTTGTCGCTTTTGTTGTGTGTTTTCTTACACTTGTGAGGCTGTTTGTGTGTGTGTGAATGGTGTCTTTTTTTTGGACGGCAGATGGTGGAGGGGGTAATAAGACTGCAGGAACTCATGAGAAAGGCCTCAGTGTGTGTGTGTGTGTGTGTGTGTGTGTGTGTGATGCTTAAAAGGGGCGAAATTTAAAAGCAAACAAGTGTGTGAGACTGTTAGCAGTGCTTCTCGTTCTGCATGAAATCATGCATTTTCCAATCTAGGAAATGAGGCCACATCTAGTTTTACACATAAACTGTTTAAAATAAAATAAAAGCACTGCAATGTTTTCCTTTTTTTGATTTTAGAGTGTTCTGAATGGTTGCTAAGGTGTTTTGGATGGTTGCTAGGTCATTCTATATGGTTGGTTAGTGATCTGTTATTCTGGTCTTTTGTTCAGTGCAAATCTATGGGATATTACTTGGTTTATCGTCTACATCAAGCCACTCCATTTGAGGCATCATTCACATGCAGCACTGTACTTTAGTGTTCTGGGGTTTGTTCAGATCCGTAATCTTGATTATGAGCAATAATACCAGTTATGATTGCCTAATCAAATGACACTAATTAATGAACGAATCAGTCTAGAAATGATGAGAGAGATCATATCTCTGGTTGTTGAGTGGTTCGTAGATGCATTCACTGGGGGACAAACCCTGAACATCCCGTTGTGATGACCCCGGAGATAAACAGGAAGAGTAGAGATATTTCTGATCCCTTTTTTTTCGATCCCTCCCAAAAATATCTCACGTGGACTTTGACGGCTTTCCTATGTGGTCCAGTTCTCAGCCTTGGAAATTGCTTGTAAATGGCTGGTGTTTGTGTGTGTGTGTGTGTGTGTGTGTGAGCGTGTGGGGATTTTTCTGAATTGTTGCGTCTGAATTGAGGTCAGCACTTTTTGAAACGGGTGAACTTCACACGAACTTCTGACATTTCAAGAGAGGATGTCCTACTTTATGTGGAGTTAAAGTTGCTTGTGATGATTGTTTATGACACGGATGAGGTTTACTCATTTTTCAAGCACACAATGTGCAGGGGTAAAACTGGCACTCACAGTCTCAGACTGTACTCATACTAGATTACATACTAATTCTAGACTAGGAAACTTGACCTTTTTGGGTGATGCCAAATTAAAACCACTTTTAGGTGTGGTCAGTCATGGGGTGTTGAGTGTAAGCTCAGCCATGGGTTGGTTATATATGTGCAGCAGTTATGTCTTTGTTAACTGAAACTATTACAAATCATTTAAGTTCATATATAACTGTTTATTAAAAAAATAATAAAATAATAGTATTGTTAGTTTTAGGTTTATGAACATGATTAACTGTTCTACGCTCGTTCCAAAGGCACCTGACACAGTTTTGGAATGTTGGAGTGTGGGAAGTTACATCTAAATGGAAGTTTGGAATCAGAATTCCAGAGATGTCGTCTGAATGGAATGTTTCATGGCATTCTGTCTCTGGTTGTGGTTGGATTGGTGACTGCTTTTGGATGGGTGCCATAATTTTAAGACTAATCTAATATATTTGAGTGTGTGCTTTTTTGAACGCATCGTCATACTAGAAGCGTGTGCTGTATTTTGGGATGATTATGTGCATTACAAGAGCTATTTGTAGAAAGAATCACAATGTTTGTGAGCAGGAGACAGAAAGACACACAGAACAAATGTTTCTAAATTTGACTTTCTACCAAAATTGTGTGAAACTGCAGCATCTGGACGCATGATGTTTATTGTGTAACTTCCGCATTCATTTTCACATAAATCTCCATGTCATGCATTTAGTTTGTTTCTAATGTGTGGTTTTGCATGCACAGCTTATGGTTAGCTACGTGCTGTCCTGTTGTTCTCGTCCCAGAACTGAAAATATGTTTGTGATGGTAAACCTAAAATCACAATGTAAGAACTTTTCCCGTTGTTTGAAATAAAGCTCAAATGAAGTGAAATGTCAGACAAATGAATAGATTAAATAAAGGCAAATAAATTAATAAAGATGACAATAAAATAAATAATAGTTGAAAACTTAATGAGAAAAGTCTCTTTAAAATCAGTAATGCTTCCTTTTTGCAACTAAATGAAATAAAAATGTTGTAGTAGTAGAATTTACTACAACTAAAATAAACTAAATAAATAAAGAACAATAGAAACATGGAATAGAAATGCAACATAAAATGGTAAAAACCTTAGCTAGAATTAACTGAAAATATAAAAATAAGTCATTGATGAGATCAAGTCATTTATCCTGTAACAATGGTAGAAAGTGTTTTGTTATAATGCCAGAAACCATCACAACAAATAGATAATAATCATCAAAATATAACTGACTCAAACTGGCTCCACTGTCTTGTGTCTGGAAAGGTGTGAAGCGCACTAATCTGGCACTGAGGGCCAGACGCAGAGAACAAAATCAAGTTTGTTGTTTTGATTCACACCGAGGGCAGGAAGTCTGTGGTGTGAACGCGCACGCACACACACACACACACACACACACACAGAAGGCAGCAGCAGATGGTAGACCGGCCCACTGGAATGGGGGGTCTTTAGCCTGCAGTCACAAATGTGCTCAGGGGTCACAGGTCACCGCAGCATCTGTTCAGAGTCGAATCTCACACACACTCCTGCTCTTGGACCTGTTGCCACGACGGGCTGCAGATGACTTCTGCTTCTGTCTTTGGGGACAAAGAGAGGGAGAGAGTTAATGCCTCAAGTAAACTCACACACACACACACACACATCTGCGCATGCAAGTGTTTGCTGTGGGATGTCTTTATTATTAAACTACTGCATGTCAATTAGATCAAATGTATTGTGGTAAGAGCTTCAAAGTTAACAACATATACACACACACACAATATAGAGATCTTTAAATTAATTTAGAGATTTATAATTTCTAAATTTGTTCATGTGTATAATTTTTTTTCTTAACAAAAATCTTTAAAACAAAGCACTACACTGTGAAAAAAATTATACATATTAAAGAGCTAATAAAAAAATAATTAAATACATTTTTTACATTTATTTTTAACATTTATTTATTTTAATATATTTATGTGGGGTTTTTTTGTTTAAATTTACATTTTTGGATTTTCCATTGTTTTGTTTCCTGATAAAGAGCAACTTAATTAATTAAAATGCTCTGTGCTACAGAAGTATTGCGCTTTAAAACCTATTATATTTATAAATGTATGTATTTGTGAATAATATACATTTTATTTTATTATGAAAAATATTTTATTTTATAAAATAAAATATATTATTAAAATAATCTCTTATTATTATTATTATTATTATTATTATTATTATTATTATTATTATTATTATTATTATTATATACATTTAAAATTATTTTTTATTTTAAAGGGCAATTAATTCATAAAAACACAATGAACTACATTTCTACATTATAATTTCTATATATTAACAGCTAAACTTCTGTAAATAAAAATGTGAAATTTATTTCAAATTTGAGAGAAAGAAAGAGAACGAAAGAAACCAGCGCTAATATTTTGATATGTTCAGCCCAGGTTGTGATATGTTTAATACAGACTTATGATAAGCACTGAAAATGATGAATATGGATGAGCTCAAATAATGCCAATGGAGATTCTGTGCTGATAAAAGTGAGATATCAGCAGCAGGAGTTTGATCCTCTCCTGGGAGCTGCCTTGGTGACCTTATGCCACTCGCCATGGCAACAGGCTTTGTGGGAGGGGCAGAGTGCAGTGGGAGGGGCCTGCTGCACAGCTGCCCTTATTTATGCAGGCACCTGCTGCACCTCACAAACACACACTCGCACGAATAAAACACACTACATTTACTATATCTTACTTTCTTAAATGACCTTTAGTGGCTGTTGAAGAAAGTGTTCATTGATGTGTCATCTGATGTGTTCGTATGTGTTCATATGAGCGAGAGAAGCGTGCATGTGACACTGTGTGGGCTCTTGATAGCTCTGAGGAATTTAGATGAGTGTGAACAGTGTCTTTCTTTCACACACTGTTTTATACATGCACACACACATACATTTACTTAGCCATCTCAATGAGAACATATCATAGACTTCTGCTGTTGCTATATAAAACAAATTACGACTTGAACTCTAAAAGAAAAGTGCATTTCCAAAATGTAATTTTTTTTATTAACTGATGTCATGACTAATATCTTAATCTATATGACTGTAACCCTAAAAGAAACATTTCACTTCTAAAATGTAAAAAAAACTTTTTAAAAATATTTTATAAATATTTTAAAATAAATATAAATAAAAATAAAAATATTTAGCTTATTTTTAGGACAAATGGGTTGTAAGTCTTTTGTTAATTAATGTTATTATAATCTCTGTATTTTGTTTCATGAGGTGTCCTGCAGACTTCGTAAATATGAATGTATGTAAATATATAAATTATATAAAACCAATTACAATGATCATAACCCTAAAAAAACAAAAAAATAATATTTATTTTAATAAAATAATATTTTTTTCTTCCTTTTTTATATACAAATAGGTTTTATATATATATTTTATAGTCTGCAATTTAAGAAAAACTAAATTTCACTTGGAGCTTTTTTCATATTTAGCTCTATTGTTCTTGAAATATTAAGTAATATTATAATATGTGTTTTTTGTGTTTCTTTAGGTGTCCTGCAGACTGTGTTAATGCATATAAATCCAAGTTAATGAACAAATATAAATGTATAAATAAAATTGGCTTAAGGAACATTTTGTGCTAAAGTTTTGTTGTTGTTTTTCTGTGTTTCTTCAGGTGTCCTGCAGACTTCGTCGGCCCCCAGTGTCAGTTCCCGAACCCGTGCAGTCCATCACCGTGTCGTAACGGAGGCACGTGTCGCGCTAGGACACAGGGCAATGACGTGGAGCTGACCTGCGACTGTGTGTTGGGATACAGCGGGCCGCTCTGTCTGACACCTGTCAATCACGCGTGCATGACCTCCCCGTGCCGAAACGGAGGGACGTGCTCTCTGCTCACCCTCGAGAACTTCACCTGTCGCTGCCCACCTGGATGGTCAGGTACGCCTGCAGCTATATCACCTAAACTAGATGCTTTTCCTCTCGGGTTGCACAGTGATAAAGTTAACCTCTCCTTCGTAGGTAAAACATGCCAGCAGGCCGACCCGTGTGCATCGAACCCCTGTGCCAACGGCGGACAGTGTTCAGCGTTTGAGTCGCACTACATCTGCAGCTGTCCTCCTAACTTCCATGGACAGACGTGTCGGCAGGACGTGAATGAGTGTGCACTCTCACCCTCCCCCTGCCAGAACGGAGGCACCTGTAAAAATGAGGTGGGCTCGTACCTGTGCCTCTGCCCACCTGAGTACGCTGGCACACACTGCGAGCGTCTCTATCACCCGTGCCACCCCTCGCCCTGCAGGAACGGAGGCACCTGCTTACAGACCCGTGGCACCAGCTATACCTGCACCTGTCTGCCAGGTCAGTGCCTTTATTTGGATGTCATTTAAATGTACAATTCGATTAAATTTATAAAATATAATTTTTTAGAAAAAATAAAACAAATATATATAAAAATAAAATAAATAATTTGTGAATGAATAAATGAATGCATTTTATAAATAAATATTTAAATATTAATTAATTTATATAATTATTATATATTAATTAATCTAATTAATAATTTTTACAAACTAAGAATAAATGTTTTTAAATGAATTAATCATTTTCTGAATAAATACATAAATATTGTAAATGAAAACATTTTATAAATGAATAATGAATTAATTAATTAATAAATAAATACTTAAGTAAATAAAATTACTTATTTTCATAATGAATTAATAACTGTACGAATGAAAACATTTTATAAATGAATACTCTATGAATGAATAATTATTTTGTGAATTTATAAATAAATATTTAAATAATTTCTAATGAATAATTTTTACAAATTAATGAATAAATGTTTTTAAATGAATGAATCATTTTTATAAATAAATACATAAATATTGTAAATGAAAACATTTTATAAGTGAATAATGAATGAATTTATTAATAAATAAATACTTATTTAAGTATATAAATTTACTTATTTTCATAATGAATGAATAAATGTATGAATGAAAACATTTTATAAATTAATACTCTATGAATGAATGTTTTTTTTTGTGAATGAAGTAATATTTTTTTGAATGAAGAAATAATTTATAAATAAATGTATTAATACAATTTTATGAATGAATGAAGATTTTTTTTTATAAACAAATGAATTAATAAATAGCATTATACATGAATGAATACATATTTAATAAATGAATTAATTGATAAATCAATAATATTTATAAATGAATAAACGCTTTTCCTATAAATGAATGAATGAATAAACAATCTTACAAATATTTTTGATTAATTAACATCTATTAGTGAAAAAGTAATGAATGAACAAATAAATAACATTAATCATTTATAATTTGAATTACACTTCATTTTATTGGCATTATTTAAACTAATATATTTATTTACACAGCTGTGTTTTATTTAATTTCTGACTGACTGTAAAAACCAGCAGCTTTTGTTGCAGCATCCGTTCCTATCCCTGCATGTGCACGGTTATTCATTACCACTTTGTCTGGATGCAGCAATCTTTTAGTCTTAGTTTATATTTAATCTCAGTGAGTGACTCGAGCACATAAACCTTCTCCGTGCAAGGCCTCAGACTCTGATGTCACTGACTCTCTCGCAGGGTTCACAGGTCAGACGTGCGAGCACAACGTTGACGACTGCACCCAGCACGCCTGTGAGAACGGAGGCAGGTGTATCGACGGCGTCAACACCTACAACTGCCACTGCGACAAACACTGGACCGGTACTCCACAATAGCTATAATAATACAGTGTAATAAATATTTAGCATGCACTTCACATGTGACCTCTGACCCCTTCTCTTTCAGGTCAGTACTGTACGGAGGATGTGGACGAGTGTGAGCTCTCTCCTAACGCCTGTCAGAACGGAGGAACGTGTCACAACACCATCGGCGGGTTTCACTGCGTGTGTGTGAACGGCTGGACGGGAGACGACTGCAGCGAGAACATCGACGACTGCGCCAGCGCTGCGTGTTCACCGGGAGCCACCTGCCACGACAGAGTCGCCTCCTTCTTCTGCGAGTGTCCACACGGACGCACAGGTGCATCTCATTCAGCAGAATTCACTTACTAACTGAATTTGTTATTTTTGTATTATTTATATACTGTTAAAGTAACTAGTTCTTATTAAATTTTATATTTTAAATGTTCATTTTCATTAGTTTAAGTCATTTTATTATGAGCTTTTTTTCATTCCAGTTGTTTTAGCTATTTTCATACCTCTACTTATTTCATTTTCATTTCAGCTTATTCTTATTTTATTTTATTTTCTACATTTCAAATTTTATGCGTTTAGATTTTTCATCTCAGATTTTATCTTATCTTATTTATATCTTTTATATATTTTTTATTTTAATCAATTTCAGTTTAGTAAAAAATATATTTCATGTATATGTAAACAATTGTTATTTTTATATTTTATGTTATGTGCATTATTATGTTTCAGTTGCATTTAATTTCACTTGTGTATGAAAACAATAGCTTTTATATTTTTTATGTTTTACTTTTTTTGTTAAATGTAATATATATATATTTAAATTAGGTTTAGTTTAGTTAATTTTATAGATATTATTTATATTTCAGTTGTTTCATTTCTGTCTTTAAAACCAAAAGCTTTTATTTTTTTATATATGTTTTTACATTTTATTTTACTATTTTGTTTTAGTTAAGTTCAGTTTAGTTAATTTTATAGATATTATTTATATTTCAATTGTTTCATTTGTCTATAAACCAAAAGCTTTATATATATATATATATATATATATATATATATATTAGTTTTTAAAATGTTTATTTTATAGTTATTTTTTTAGCTTATTTTATGGACATTGTTTATAATTCAATTATAAATATAAATATAATTCAATTATTAGCATACACAAATATTAATATTTTAGTTTAGTTCAGTTTAGTATATTTTATGGCCATTATTTATTCCTAAATTGCATTTTATTTCATGTCTGTTTGTGAAAACCAAATCTTTTATATATTTCCCAGTAACCAAAAACAACAGTTTAACAATTGTAATTTCAGTTAACCATAACCAAACTGTTACCCACAGGTCTTCTGTGTCACCTTGATGACGCCTGCATCAGTAACCCATGTCAGAAAGGCTCAAACTGTGACACAAACCCAGTGAGCGGAAAAGCCATCTGCACCTGTCCGCCCGGGTACACGGGATCGGCCTGCAACCAAGACATCGATGAGTGCTCCCTTGGTATGTATAGCACATGATAGATTAGAAAGAATAGTAATTGCATAATGACTTTTGCATTACAATACTGGTTTGCATTTCAGGCGCAAACCCGTGTGAGCATGGTGGACGGTGTCTCAACACTAAAGGCTCTTTCCAGTGCAAGTGTCTCCAAGGCTATGAAGGCCCACGCTGTGAAATGGACGTCAACGAGTGCAAGTCGAACCCCTGTCAGAACGACGCCACCTGCCTCGACCAGATCGGTGGTTTCCACTGCATCTGCATGCCAGGTACGAGTCTTTGACCACTGACCTGCATCAAAAGCACATCACTACTGTAGTCTGACGGACGGATTGTTTTGTGTGTAGGCTACGAGGGTGTGTTTTGTCAAATAAACACAGATGACTGCGCATCACAGCCTTGTCTCAACAGTGGAAAATGCATTGACAAGATCAACTCGTTCCACTGCGAATGCCCCAAAGGTGACTACAGCATTATTGTTTTCAGAGATCTGATCAGAAAAACTAGCAATGAAGATGCAAAATAAACTTGGCATGCATTTTTCCCCCTGCAGGGTTCTCTGGGAATCTGTGTCAGGTGGATGTGGATGAGTGCGCCAGCACACCGTGTAAAAATGGCGCTAAATGCACAGACGGACCGAACAAATACACCTGTGAATGCACTCCAGGTACACATTTTTAAGTCATATTCTGTACTTCTACATTTGTTTTCTTCCCTAAAGAGCATTTATAATATTAGTTGTGATTTTTATTCTTGCACCAAAAACATTTTCATTAGGTTTGGTTCAAATATTCCACTTGTTTTTTGAACCTTGAGATTTTAGAAAGTGTTTTTGTAACTCTATCTTACAAATTCAAAGTTATTTTATAAATATGTTTCTTCTATTATATATTTATTAATATTTTGAATTATGTTTAGATTTTCATTTTAGCTTAAATTTGTCTTTTTTTTTTTTAGTATTTCTTCATTATGATTCTTAAGTAATTCTTTAATTTATGTTTATAGTAATTTTCATAATTGAAATTACTTTGTATCAGTATCAGCATTTCTGAACTTTAAGTTTTGAGTTTGTTTTAAATATCTAATATTTTATTTTACTTTATTTTTACTAATTGTATTTTTATTTGTTTACATTTTGTTTTATTAATTGATTTTATCTTATTTAAATTTCTTCTGTTAATTTATCTTAATTTATTTAATCTAATTTTATTTAAACTTATTTTTTAAAATATATATTTTTTGTTTTCACCAAAAAAGATTTTCACAATATTTCACCTTATTTCTGATCCTTAGAATTGTTATTGTAAATCTATCTTCTTTTTGAAGACTTTAAGTTCGCATTTGTTGGCCGTGGAAGTCTAAATTCTGTCATAAAACTAATAAGAATAAATTATTGTAATTTCTTCCTTACTTTGGAATGTAATGGTTACTTTTTTTTAAATGAGGCTGCAATGATGTATGTGGCCTCCAGAGGGTGCAGCCTTTGAAATGAGACACTACCTTTAAATAATTCCATATGTAAATTGCCTGTATTATGATTGGCTAACATCTTCGCATATGAAATGAGCATCACTGCCAACATTCTAAATTTGCAATGTGTCTTTTCAAATGTATTTCTGCAGGGTTTGCTGGCGCTCACTGTGAGCTGGACATCAACGAGTGCGCGTCGAGCCCTTGTCATTACGGCGTGTGTCGGGACGGTGTGGCCGCTTTCACCTGTGATTGTCGCCCAGGATACACGGGCCGCCTGTGTGAGACCAACATAAACGAATGCTTGAGCCAACCCTGCCGAAACGGAGGCACCTGCCAGGACAGAGAGAACGCGTACACCTGTACCTGTCCTAAAGGAACCACAGGTAACACATGCACACACACAAACACTTGTGTGAAATATAACGGTGGACTAATGATGACATAATCATGCCGTGATTGTGTCCGCAGGAATAAACTGCGAGATAAACATTGACGACTGCAAGAGAAAACCATGTGACTATGGAAAGTGCATCGACAAGATCAACGGCTACGAGTGTGTGTGTGAACCCGGATACACAGGTGAGTCAGTGCAGCATCTGTGTGTGTGTGTGTGTGTGTGTGAGAACAGGTGGCCAGCGAAGTGCAGAGCTTGTGTATCAGATATCAGATGTGTCTTAGTACAGAGATTGGCTTTCCCAGCTGAGACACACAAATTTTACTAAAATAACACTGAATGCAAAGCAGAAACAGTAGTTTTTATACAGTTTTTTTTTTTTTCAATATTGCAACTTTATTTTATTAAGCAATTACATTGCCCACAATTCTTTATGCCACATAAGTGGAGGACAGTTTTCAACCTCGATTTTATTACTAAAATAATACTGAACGCAAAGCCAAAACAGCAGGTTTTATGTGCATGAACAAACGAGTTAAGTAATAAAGAATGTGGAGCTAATTAAATTATATTTGCATGCAGAGGGGAAAAAAAACGTAGTTTCTTAACCTAGTATGTCCTGGTATTGTGATACTTAAATCTTTGAGTACACATATTGTCATTGCAATTTTATTTTACTCAGAACTATTATTGCCCACAATCCTTTGTGCACATAAGAGCTGGAGAGTTTACTTTTTGAGCTGAATGTATGTTTTCACGCATGTTTTTTTTTGTTGCTTTATATACATTAAGCAAATGCCTTGTTTGCTGTAGAATTTTTTTATTTTTTTTACAAAAATAGTTTTTATTAGCAAGGTTAATAATATGCAGTCTATTGGTGCTGCAAGGGAACCTGAACACATTTTGAGCAGCACTATATGTATTGTAGTAAGTATTATACTCGGTTTAGCGTGTGTGATAGAGAAACTGCAATAAAGTACCATTGTTGTAAGAGAATCGAACAGTTACCCATTACCCTTCAGAGGAGGGATGTGTGTGTGTGTGTGTGTGTGTGTGTGTGTGTGTGTGTGTGTGTGTGTGTGTCGAGGGGGTAATTGTTGTTCGGCCGTGTGTGAAATAGGGTCTGTCCTTTTGTATCTGCAAACAGCCCTGTGTAGGACCTGCCCTCCCCCCAGCGAGTGTGTGAGGGGTGTGTGAAAGACAGAGAGAAAGGACGAATGAAAGAGCACAAGAGGGTGGAGGAAATCCTTTGTGCATTTGGAGCAGGGCTGGAGATTTGGGATGGGGCTCACACACACAAACACACACAAAGGCAGACAAAGAACAAGAGGTCAACACAGATCGGAGTCCCAAGGAACATTCCTTTACTATGCAATTTAACTTAATAATAGTTATATCTCTTAAACTTCTGCTTGGATCACTGTGAGACTTCATATATGATATATGAGAGCATCATATATGATAAATACATATGTATATATGTGAAGAAGAAAAAAATCATACTAAATCGCGTAACTAAGGCTTTCATAATAAAGTTAATAAAGTCCATCCTCTATTATTTCCCACTGATTATTAATTTGCACTCACATATGTCACATTTCAGAAGGTGAAAGCGAGTTGCATTTCTCTAGTCTTTTCCACACATTCATATACGTATTGTTATTCCTCACAGGTTCAATGTGTAACATCAACATTGACGACTGCGCATTAAACCCGTGTCATAATGGCGGCACCTGCATCGACGGCATCAACAGCTTCACCTGCGTCTGTCCGGAGGGTTTCCGTGATGCCACCTGCCTCTCCAAACACGACGAGTGCTCCAGCAACCCCTGTATTCACGGCAGCTGCCTGGACCAGATCAACAGCTACAGATGCATGTGTGAGGCCGGCTGGACGGGACGCAACTGTGACATCAACATCAACGAGTGTTTGTCCAACCCGTGTGTGAACGGAGGCACCTGTAAGGACATGACCAGCGGCTACGTGTGCACCTGCAGAGCTGGCTTCAGCGGTAAGATGCTGCGTCCCAGTTCATATACTATACTTCCCAAGTAGTATTGAAGATTAGGTCTAATCGTTTGCATACTATTTAAGTTGCATGCTTTTTGGGCTGATACTGCACAAAATCCTTTGCAGTACGTATTGGAGAAGTTAGTGATGGTTCACATTCAACCATATACAATTTTTTTACTTTTTCTACAAAAAATCTCATTAAATGCAAAGCTGTTTTTAGATTTTGAACTATAAGTTAAGTAATAAGATAATTGATTAAATTAAAGCTTAACGCTTGCATGCAAACGGCAACAGAGTGTGTGCACAATTTAATGCAATTTTTTAATGTCGTTAGTATGCTTAGATTTTGCTGCAAAATGTAAGAATTAAATATAATAATAAAATGCAATCTAAAAATAATTATTAAAATAAAATTAATTTCATTAATATTTTCGGTGGACTTTGAAGTATGCATGCATGATTTTAAGGCTAAAAAAATGTAAAAAATCAATAATTTAATAAAATAAAATAATTAGTGACTGTTAACTTTTAAACTCTTACATTTTCTACACTTTTCTACTAAAAGTAGCATTTAATGCAAAGCCAAAATAGATGTTTTTTTAATGTCTGAATAAACTTTGCACAATATAATTCACTTAAAATTACTATTACTCAATTTTATTACAGAAAGTGTGTCCGAATCTGTCGTACTGTAATGCTACACACCCAAAAGCATGCATTTCCCCTTTTGTTTGTTTATTTTTGCATTTAGAGTATATAATGATTTGACTCTGTGTGTTTTCTTGCATTTAGGTCCCAACTGCCAGACAAATATTAACGAGTGTGCATCCAACCCCTGCCTAAACCAGGGCACCTGCATTGACGATGTGGCTGGATTCAAGTGCAACTGCATGCTGCCTTACACCGGTACAAACATGAACACACACACACACACACACACAACAGCCATTGTACAGCTGGTTCTTGTTTTGAAATGGCAAGCTTTGCAAAGGTGTTTGTAAAAATGTCAGGGGACAAGAAATAACTCTGTATTGTGTCAAGGGTGGCAACTCAAATTGGTTCATTTCCTGTTTAGCCTCTTCCTGTTTCCTGTTGAGGCAAAGAATTGACAATAAAAGGAAACATCAAGGGACTTCCTGCTTCGGCTGGTCACTGTAGACACAGATAAGGAAGTGCCTGCAGGAAAACTGAGGCAGTAGAAGAGTGAGACTGAAAAAACAAAGAAAGAAACTTCTGTGCCAAATCAACAGGCGTTTTCTTCACTGATTTTGAGGAAAAACCTGCTGAATTCTGGGTGGAATTAAACATGCTCAAATGTGTATTACACTTCTGTTGGTGGCAGAAAGCCAATTCAAATTAGCCAGAATAATTACAGTAATTATAGTCAACCTTGCATATCAAACAAGACCACAGGAGATGCCGAAGGACTGCATATTCGGATCCATTCAGAATCGCTAAACACACTAAAATATAAATGAAAAATGAAACCAGTGATCTGAAGGCAGCTTTTTGTCATCGGTGAACAGTTCCTCTGTCAGAACAAGATCTCTGTGTTTGGAGCATCTGATGCACGCATGCACATAAACACCACTGATCCTCACAAACTTCTGCTGAACACACTTCTTCGGCGAGCATCTGTTCTAAAACATTTTGACAACTACATGAATACACAGAACTGTTCAAGCAGAAATATGATGTTTGAGAGCACACATACACGGGTGGATTTAGGTTTAGATAACCAATATAACCCTAGCCTGTATGTAACTTTTGCATCAGTTTTGATGCTTTCTCAATGTGTGTGTTTTAGGCGAGGTGTGTGAGAGCGTTTTGGCTCCCTGCGCTCAGCATCCTTGTAAGAACGGAGGCGTTTGTGTCGAATCCGAGGATTTTCAGAGCTTCTCTTGTGCTTGTCCTGCCGGATGGCAAGGTAAGAGTGTGTGTGTGAGTTCATGTGTGTTTCACGTTCTCTACATGTCATGATCGTCATCATAACCGATGTCGTCTCACTACAGGTCAGACGTGTGAGGTGGACATTAACGAGTGTGTGAGGAATCCTTGCACTAACGGAGGAGTGTGTGAGAACCTGCGTGGAGGATATAAGTGTCGCTGCAACCCTGGATTCAGTGGAGAGCTGTGCCAGAACGATATTGACGACTGTGCACCAAGTAAGACACGCAGGGCATGCACAAACCTAGACAGCATTTCTAGGAATCATTGAACGTTAGATGGTGCTTTTGATGCCCTGTAATGCTCTTTAGGGTTTAAAATAGATATTGTTTTAAAGGACTATTACAAAATAATCACATAAAAGAATAAACCACTATATGTGGTTTTGAAATCACTCTGTGATTATTATTTCTTTTCCTCATTTTAATATGCTTTATATATTTGTATTACTAAAGCAATGCAAAATAACAAGTGAATGACAGTTTAATAAAATTCAGTTTTATTTTTACATTTATAGCAGAAATGCAATTGATAAAATGGAAAAAAAGTAAATTAATAATATTTGAAAAAATGTAACAGAAAATTAAAATGATAAATTTTATTTTAAAAATAAAATATTGTATGTCATTTGTACTTTTAATAATAAAAATATAAAATAAAGCAATATAAGAAATGCATATTTAATTTTTTTTATAAATAATTGAATTAATTATAAATCAAAATATGTTAAACAAAATTTAAATAAAATGCAATTTTATTTTAAAATAATCTAATGTGCTTTATTTCCACTGTTTAAGTCATATACAATAAAGCATATGGTAAGATACAAAAGCAAATTAAATTGAATTAAAAAATGTTACATTAAATTGAGAACAAAAATGGATAAAAACTAAATTTTATAAAATGCAGTTTTATTTTAAAAGTAAAATATTTAATGTGCTTTGTATGCACCATTTTAGTAATGCTAATATACAATAAAGTAAAAGTTGAAATGGTAAAAAAAAAAATGATAGAAAATTAATTAAATTAGTCATTTTATTATAGAGATAAAGTATTTCATGCTGATTAACAAAAATAATACATTTATGTTGTAACATTACTAAATAAAAAAGAGATTATTAAAATACTGATTAAAAAGAGTGAATATGGCAGTAATTGTAATTCTTCTCTCTCTCTCTCAGATCCGTGCAGTAACGGCGGTGTGTGTCAGGACCGTGTGAACGGCTTTGTGTGTGTGTGCTTGGCTGGTTTCCGTGGAGAGCGCTGTGCAGAGGATATAGACGAGTGTGTGAGCGCCCCCTGCCGGAACAGAGGGAACTGCACCGACTGCGTCAACAGCTACACCTGCAGCTGTCCTGTAGGATTCAGCGGCATCAACTGTGAGATCAACACCCCCGACTGCACTGAGAGGTACCTGCACAACACGTTCTCAAAGGCATTGCAAATTCATCTTTTTTTAAATTGCATTTTACATTTTGGAAATCTCAATCTGTGTTGTTTCTCCTCACCAGCTCGTGTTTTAATGGAGGAACATGTGTGGACGGCATAAACTCGTTCTCATGCGTGTGTTTGCCGGGATTCACCGGGAATTACTGCCAGCATGACGTTAACGAGTGCGACTCGCGGCCGTGCCAAAACGGAGGCACCTGTCAGGACGGATACGGCACCTACAAATGCACCTGTCCACACGGATACACCGGACTCAACTGCCAGGTACACAAACACACGCTGTTTTCCTCTCTAAACAACATAAAGCAGTAAATTCATCTACTGAAAAAATAAATTATGTTTTTTTTTAATAGTTTATATGGTTATATTATTATTTTTATATATTTTTTTATTATATTTATTTAAATACAAAATAATGTATATTTTTAATTATATATATATATATATATATATATATATATATATATGTATGTATATATATATATATATATATATATATATATATATATATATAGTGAATTTTTTTTTTTATGTCTACATTTTTTTTGTGGTATATTTTCATGATATAGATATATGTGGCACATGTTTTATTTCCTGACGTCTGTGTTTCAGGGTCTGGTGCGCTGGTGTGACTCGTCCCCCTGTAAGAACGGTGGCTCATGTTGGCAGCAGGGGGCGTCCTTCACCTGCCAGTGTGCCAGCGGCTGGACGGGCATCTACTGTGACGTCCCCAGTGTCAGCTGTGAGGTCGCAGCCAGGCAGCAAGGTAACAATCACTAATAATGAGATTTCTACTAAAATTAAAAGACCCAGAAAATAATATTTTTTTGTGAAATAACTGCAGGGGTTGATGAAAAGCTAATGATGAATTTATTCATAAAAATGTCAAATTAAAACAATTAAATAATTGAAAACAATCAGCATTCCTAAAAAAAATATATATATTTAAATTATGAAAAAAAAAATACATATTATATATATATATTATTTTTATTTTTATTTACCAGCATGTCATGTGACCATTAATTGACAGTGTTTTATTATATTATTATTGAAATATTGACAAAATATCAGTAAGAAAGTTTGAGAATGCTTGTTTTAAAATACATGAAATGTAAGATAACAGATCAAAGATTAATATATTTTATTTAACAAGTTGAGATTTTTTTTCTAATCAAAATTATTGCATTTTTTATTTATTTCGTCAATGTTCTGATGAATTAATAAATTAATAAAATAAATGAAAATAAGAAATAAATATAAAAATAAGAATAAAAAAGCTAAAATAAATGTACATTCTAAAAAGTGTATGACCATTGACTGACATTAGAGAACCACAAAATGTGTTGATAAATTACTGTTTCTTAAGATTTAATGGTTACATTAAATATATATTTTAGGTCAACAGAATTCAAACAAAAAATTTTGGATTTGGTTGCAAATTATATTACATATTAAATAACAGATTAAAAAACATTTAATTAATAAATTTAAATACTTTTTTTGACCAAAAATTTACAAATATTTAACAGTTATGCTGATATTTATAATTCGACACTGTGTATTTTCTCCTAGCATACAAACATATTTAAAAATGTTCACCATTTTAAAAGTTATCATGTAATTTGCAAATGTTAATCTCTCTGTGTCTCCTTTTCTCAGGCGTGTCTGTGGCGGTTCTGTGTCGTAACGCGGGTCAGTGTGTAGACGTGGGGAACACACACCTGTGCAGATGTCAGGCCGGATACAAGGGCAGCTACTGTCAGGAGCAGGTGGACGAGTGCATGCCGAACCCCTGCCAGAACGGAGCCACCTGCACCGATTACCTGGGAGGATACAGCTGTGAGGTAGAAACACACACACACACACACACCTGAGTATATATCATCAGTACTGACCACATTACTTACAAATTGTAATCTGTTATTGATTCCAAATTACATCATATCAGTTATTACCTAGCACTGTAGCATCATCATTATACGAGTCTAGCGTCTGTTTCTCTCCTTCAGTGCGTTCCTGGATATCACGGAGTCAACTGCAGCAAGGAGATAAACGAGTGTGTGTCTCAACCCTGCCAGAACGGAGGAACCTGCATCGACCTCATCAACACGTACAAATGCTCCTGTCCGCGGGGAACACAAGGTACGGGCTTTTTCACACGCTCTCAAACACTGGATTCATCTCTTCATGCTTGAGCTGGTGAATCATTTTGGTTGTTTTCTCTGGCCGTGTTTGCAGGGGTTCACTGTGAGATTGACGTTGATGATTGTTCCCCGGCCGTGGATCCGTTAACCGGCGAGCCGCGCTGTTTTAACGGCGGCCGCTGCGTGGACCGTGTTGGAGGTTTCGGCTGCGTGTGTCCGGATGGTTTTGTGGGCGAGCGCTGTGAGGGCGATGTCAACGAGTGCCTGTCTGACCCCTGTGACCCCAACGGATCCTACAACTGCGTACAGCTCATCAATGACTTCCGCTGCGAGTGCCGTACAGGATACACCGGTACCAACACATGCATCTGACACACTCCAGTGCATGAATATGAACAAATGATCACATTTGCATTGAAAATAAACATACCGTATTTTCCGGACTATAAGTCGCACTTTTTTTCATAGTTTGGCTGGTCCTGCGACTTATAGTGAGGTGCGACCTATCAAAATTAATTTGACATGAACCGAGAGAAATTAACCAAGAGAAATTAACCAATAGAAAACATTACCATATACAACCGCCAGAGGGCGCTCTATACTGCTCAGGGCTCCTGTAGTCTACAGTGAAGACATAGAGCGCCCTCTTGTGGCTGTAGATGGTAATGTTTTCTCTTGGTTCTAAATAAATGTGACTTATAGTCCAGTGCGCCTTATATGTTTTTTTCCTCATGACATATTTTTGGACTGATGTGACTTATACTCAGGTGCGACTTTTAGTCCGAGAAATACCGTATATCAGTGAATGTGACCGATATGAATACAGCAAACACTAGATAATGTACTGTTAGTGAATCACAAACAAAAAGAAGAAATTATGAGGTTATATATTAAAAAAAAAATTATAAAAATCTTTTGTTTTTTGGCAGTTAAGCTTATTTCTCTCTAAAAATTTGTATTACTTTACTTAAATAATTATTTTTTTCACAGGTAAGCATTGTGAAACTGTGTTCAATGGTTGCAAGGACACACCATGCAAAAATGGAGGAACGTGTGCTGTAGCGAGTAACACCAAACATGGATACATCTGCAAGTGTCAGCCGGTGAGTAAAAACACACATCTGTGATCTTGAACATCACATAAACAGCTTTAGTGCTTAAGCTCTGATGGATCAGTTTAGATACACCTTTCTGTCATGACAGCTCTCGGAGGGATTGGAATGGTAATGTACGTGACAATGTTAATGTATTCACCAATCAGCTGTGCCATGTGGTAATGATGTCATTAGGTCAGATTGAGTTAGACCTATTGGGCTGTGCCATCTAGAGTTTCATGCCAGAACTCTGTATTTAAATGCACTTTCTAACCTTTGCCTCTCTCTCAGGGTTACTCTGGCTCCTCCTGTGAATATGACGCCCAATCCTGCGGCTCCCTGCGCTGTCGTAATGGTGCTACCTGTGTCTCGGGACACCTGAGTCCCCGCTGTCTCTGCCTGCCGGGCTTCAGTGGACACGAGTGCCAAACACGCATGGACTCGCCCTGCCTCAACAACCCCTGCTACAACGGCGGCACCTGCCAACCCATAAACGACGCCCCGTTCTTCCGCTGCTCCTGCCCCGCCAACTTCAACGGACTCCTCTGCCACATCCTTGACTACTCCTTCAAAGGAGGGCAGGGCCGAGACATCGCCCCGCCTCCGGAGGTGGAGATCCGATGTGAAATCGCTCAGTGTGAAGGAAGGGGTGGAAATGCCATCTGTGATACCCAGTGTAACAATCACGAGTGTGGATGGGACGGCGGCGACTGCTCTCTGAATTTCGACGACCCGTGGCAGAACTGTAGTGACGCCCTGCAGTGCTGGAGGTACTTCAACGACGGGAAATGCGATGAGCAATGCGCCAGTGCTGGCTGCTTGTATGATGGCTTCGACTGCCAAAGACTGGAGGGGCAGTGCAAGTAAGTCAAATGTGTTTTTTGCATCAATTAATTCAATTATATTATGTTATATAATTTAATTATATATTATGTGTATTTTTCTTTTAATTTAATGCAATAGATTAATTTATATATATATATATATATATATATATATATATATATATATATATATATATATATATATATATATATATATATATATATATATATATATATATTATAAATAAAACATTGATTGCTATTTTATACAGTTTAAACTTTTTGTTGTTCAGGAGCCACTTTTCTATGATAATTATTCATATTGTTTTATTTTTGCTGTTACATTTATTTATACTTTTTAGAAATATATATATATATATTTATTTATTTATTTATTTATTTATTTATTTATTTATTTATTATTAAGGTTTCATTTATTTTCATTTCAATTTTGTTTTTAGTAATTTTATAATATGATTTTATTTATTTATTTTTTAAATCGCTTTATCATTAAGGACTCATTTAAAATTTTGTTAGTCTTTTACTAACTTTGGAAAATGCATCTTAATGAAAAAAAATCCAAATATATTATTATAATGTTATAATATAAACAATTACAAAATGTCACAAATGCATTAGAGTAACTAGTGCAAAATTTGCCAGTAATTTTTTTTTTTTTAAACGTCTCCTTCAACTTCCTCCTCAATCTCTGTCTTCAGTCCGCTGTACGATCAGTACTGTAGGGATCACTATGCAGATGGTCACTGCGACCAGGGCTGTAATAACGCCGAGTGCGAATGGGACGGTCTGGACTGCGCTGATGACGTTCCTCAGAAACTGGCTGTGGGAAGTCTGGTTCTAGTGGTGCACATCCCACCAAATGAACTTCGCAACCGCTCCTCATCTTTCCTCCGCGAGCTGAGTGGACTGCTGCATACCAACGTGGTGTTTCGCCGCGACGCTAACGGAGAGCCGCTCATTTTCCCATACTATGGCAACGAGCACGAGCTGAGCAAGCACAAGCGCTCTGATTGGACGGACCCGGCACAGCTGCTGCAGCGCGCTAGGAGGAGCCTGACAGAGTTCCTTAAGCCCCGCCTACGACGGGAACTCGATCAGATGGAGATCAAAGGGTGAGTGAATGCAAATCACTGTTAAAACTGAATAGATAAATGTAAGTCATCATATAATAGTGCTGATTTGTCATGATGACGTTTACATGTTTGTGTTTCAGGTCCATCGTGTATCTAGAGATTGACAACCGTCAGTGTTATCAGCAGTCTGATGAGTGTTTCCAGAGTGCCACGGATGTGGCGGCTTTCCTCGGAGCGCTGGCCTCTAGCGGGAATCTCAATGTTCCTTACATCCTCGAGGCTGTCACAAGTGAGTGCCACATTTATGCCAAAATCAGGGTTTTATTATTATGTACTTTAACAATATTCATTTACCAAGTTTTTTTTTTTTTTTTACATTCATAATTAGTTTTTTTCAGTTTTGTTTATCTAATTTATTGCAACATCTCCAATTTTGTTCACACTTTTTTTTTTCAGCTTTGAATTTTTTATAAAAAAAAAAAATATAGATTTTTTTTTTTTCATTTTTAATGTGCCCTTTTGTCTTTTTCAGCTTTGTATTTCTATAAAAAAATATATATATTTATTTTTATGTTTTGGTGATTTTTAGTACTTAAACTCATTTTCTTATCAATTAGTTTTTTCAATTAGTTGCAACATTTAATTTTTTTTCATCAAATATTAATGGTTTTTTTTAGCTTTCATTTTTAGTTTTTGTTTATTATTTTTAGGTTTATCCATTTTAGTACTTAGTCATTTTATTTTTTAGTTTCCTAGCAACATTTCTAATTTGTGATTTGTTTTTCATCCAATATTTATATTATGTTGTATTTGTGCTTTATTTTATTTACTGGAAATGATTGAACAATTTACGATTTAACTATCACACTGAATCATACTCTACCGAGCCCTACATTAAGAACTGTATCTGTGTGTAGGTGAGGACCCCCCGTCGAAGCCAGGAGAGATGTACCCCGTGTTCCTGGTGCTGCTGGCGCTGGCCGTTCTGGCGCTGGGGGCTGTGGGCGTCGTGGTCTCCAGGAAGAGGAAGAGGGAACATGGGCAGCTTTGGTTCCCCGAGGGATTTAAAGTCACAGAACCCAAAAAGAAACGAAGGGAACCAGTCGGAGAGGATTCTGTGGGACTCAAGTGAGTGTGTGACACTGTTAAAAGAGAACTCAATCCAAACAAAAATAAAAATATGGATTAAACAGCTAACTGAAATAAGTTGAAGTACTAAAATGACTAGAACTGGAAAAAAGTTAAGCTTATTGGAAATATAAATAAATACTAAAATTAAAGTTTAAATGAAAACTAAAAATGTTCAATTCAAAATATCAATAAATACTGTAAAAATTATATTAGTAATACTAAAATAATGCTGCACATAATTCCTTAAAACAATTATAGTTCCTGAAATGTAATGAATTTATCCACTGGTGAATGTCTTTTATATTAGTGTGAGTGACTTTTCACAATTTAATTACGTATATTTAATGTATAAAAATATATAACAGTTAATGGGACCATGTGATATTTTTGTAAAAAATTTTGTATTTTGTGCAGTGTTTTAATATTATTTACAATATATACTATTATTTTTCATTGGCTTTTACTTTTAAGTTTTGTTTAAGTGTTAATTAAGTTTTTAAATTTTGGTACTATTATTTTGTGTTTTTTTTCTTTCTCTTTTTTTTCTGTTAATGTATTTCATATTAGTAATTGATATTTATAATGCAATGAAATTGCATGCATTTTTGCCCCTAAAGTTCAGAAAAACAGACATTGTTTAGTTGCATGCAACTGTTTTGCACCTTTCTGACTCACATTAATGACAACTTTGCATCCCATCAGGCCTCTGAAAAACTCTCTGATGGATGAACAACTGAGCGAATGGGCAGAAGACGACACGGCTAAACGCTTCCAGGTGAGTCCGCTGTCTGTGTGAAGTGTTCTCCAGTGTTTAACCCCAGAGGGATGTGTAACTGTGTGTTTGTGTTTAGTTTGAGGAGCAGTCTATTCTGGACATGAGCGGTCAGCTGGATCACAGGCAGTGGACGCAGCAGCACCTGGACGCCGCTGACCTGCGTCTGAACTCTATGGCTCCGACTCCACCACAGGGTGAGATCGAGAACGACTGCATGGACGTCAACGTCCGCGGGCCTGGTGAGCGCTCACACCTTTCCCATCACATAACTGATGACAGCTCTAGGGTTTTCTTTAAAACAGTTTCTCTTGTAGACGGTTTCACTCCGCTGATGATCGCGTCGTGCAGCGGCGGCGGTCTCGAGAATGAAAACGGTGAGGGAGAAGACGATCCCTCTGCTGAAGTCATCAATGACTTTATCTACCACGGCGCTAACCTGCACAATCAGACGGACCGAACCGGGGAGACCGCGCTGCACCTGGCAGCCCGCTACGCCCGCTCAGACGCGGCCAAACGCCTGCTGGAGTCGTGCGCCGATGCTAACGTTCAGGATAACATGGGCCGCACGCCTCTCCACGCCGCTGTCGCTGCTGACGCACAGGGAGTCTTCCAGGTAAATGAGAAAAATACTAATTATTATATATTCAGGAGCATCTGAACTAAATGAATTTGTGTGAAAGCAAACAACAGCTGCATGATGAAAGATGTTTTGGTAACACTTTAGTATAGGGTCCAATTCACACTAATAACTAGTTGCTTATTAGCATGTCTATTATTAACATATTGGCTGTTTATTAGTGTTTATAAAGTGCAAATAATGCATGACATCCATAATCCAACCCTATACCCTAAACTTAACAACTACCTTACAAACTATTAATAAGCAGCAAATAAGGATTTAATTGAGGCAAAAGTTAATGGTTAGTTAATAGTGAGAATTGGACCCTAAAATAAAGTGTGACCGATGTTTTTAATTAGGGATATAAAGATAGACTCAACTCGTGATTCGATTCAAATCACAATTTTTTTTTTTTTTTTTTACAAAATGAGATTTTGTGTCTTTTTATTATTGCTTGGACGAAATGCTGCATGTTTCTTTGTGAAATTTAAATATAAAACTGTAATAATATACTAATATAGCACTTGCATAATATTGCTGTTTTATTGGTTTTGATTGCTTTTGTTGTCTTCATTTGAAAGTGGCTTTGGATAAAAGCGTTTGCTAAATTACAAAACTAAATTGAAATTTAAGAACAAACCCAAATCAAATAAATAACACAAATAAAAGAAAGCTCTTCATATGAACAAACGAAGGCTTCGTCTATGCTCTTTCCAATTATAACAATTTTTAATCATGATCCAAAGAAAGATTCTGCATGCATGCAACGAGACAAGTTTTTATCTAATTTAGATTGAATAATTTCGAATTTTGAAGCAAAAACATAATTGTCTGACTTTGAATCAAATCCAGTTTGAATCGTCACATATTTTAATCGATTTTCAACTGGCTTGTGGTTAATCGTTTCATCCTTATTATTAATATCATTATTAGTAATGATAGTAAAAATATGTTACTAATAAATAATGTATTATTAAAATTAGATTTTTTATTTATTTCAATTTTAATATTATAAAATAATATTTAATCTTACGTTTTTGTTAACTATATTGAAACTATTTTAGAAAATGAAATAAAGTAAAAATATATATTTTTTAATTTGAGCGTACACGAAAAATAAAAATGTTCCCTTGACAACTAAGGGTACTTAATTGAATAAATTTAAAACTTTAGTAATAATAATAATAAAATGAATATGAACTAACAATAAAACTGAATAGAAATATTTCCAATAAATTATTTTTACATGTAATATATTAAAAGTATATTTAATGTATTCATGTATATTAAAATAAAATGTATATTAAATGTATAATGTAAATGAAAAATAATTATTACAAAATAATAAAAATTACAAAATGTAAAAAAAAAGCAAAACCGCTCTAATAACACTGCACATAATCCATTAAAAAAATAAGTTTTCCTTTAAATGTATTTGACTGATATCGCAATTTAATCATATATTTATGAATATGTAAAATTTATATTTAATATATAATATAACTATTTTATAAATAATTCATTTTGTATAAATACCATGTAATTTTTTGTTTTTTAGCTGCTCTTGGTTGTTGAATATTTTTTTAACTTTTCTTTGTGTCTGGAATCAGATTCTTATTCGGAACCGAGCGACGGATCTGGACGCCCGCATGCATGATGGGACGACTCCGCTGATCCTGGCCACCCGATTGGCTGTCGAGGGAATGGTGGAAGAGCTCATTAACTGCCATGCAGATCCCAATGCTACTGATGATTCTGGTATGAATACAAACAACCAAATCTCTCAAAACACCTTTCATTGCTGTCCTGCTAATTCAATCTGTTTTTATGTGTCTGTAGGTAAATCGGCTCTTCACTGGGCGGCTGCAGTTAATAATGTGGACGCTGCTGTCATTCTTCTGAAGAATAGAGCAAATAAAGACCTACAGAATAACAAGGTGGGTGCATTTACAGTAAAACTAAATTGTCAATGAGTTTATAAATTGAAAATTAAAATGTATTTTTAATTATTCCACATAAAAACATTATATCTAGTTTTTTTTTTAGCCTTTTTTTGTATTATTGTAGCTTTTATTAATATTTTGAAATTATTGTTATTTTAATTTTTTTTTGTAAGTTTTCATTTAAACATTTTGTCAATTTTTATGTTATGTGCATTAGTATTTTTAATGTAATTTTTATTTAATACATTTTGTATTTCTGATTAGATAATTTTTTTTTATTGGTTTTTATTTTAATTTATTTCCAATTTTTCAAGTTTTTCATAAAAATTTTAATAAAACTGCATTGTGCATGATTCTTTAGTGCAAATTATTCTAAATCAAAATTGGAATAACCTGTGTTTATAGCAGTTTCATTTTAGTATCATTTATATAGTTGTTATAGTTTTTACTAATGTATTTAATAAGTTTTTATTTTTATATTTTCTTTTTAACTTTTTTTTATTTTATTTGCATTTGTATTAGTTTTTGTTTGTTTGTTTTTTATATTTATGTTTAATTATTATAATTTAATTTTTTTTTCATTTTAGTTTTATATATTTCCAGTTGGTAATTTCAGTGCTTCATCTTAAACTTAGCTGGTTACCAAGGCAAAATTTCTAATTTATGTTTAGTTTGTTCTGATATTTATATTTTATTTATTTCAGTTATCATAAATATTAACGATAATACGGTTTGCAGGAGGAGACACCACTTTTCCTGGCCGCTCGTGAGGGAAGTTACGAAACCGCTAAAGTCCTTCTTGATCACTTGGCCAACCGTGAGATCGCGGATCACCTAGACCAGCTTCCACGCGACATCGCGCTTGAGCGCATGCACCACGACATCGTCCGTCTATTAGAAGAATACAACCTGGTCCAGAGTCCCGCGCTGCCCTTATCGCCCCCTCTCTGCTCGCCCAACACCTATCTGGGCATCAAACCTAGCCCGGGCGGTGCCAACAACAACAACACGGCCAAGAAGGCACGGAAACCAAGCGGTAAAGGCGTCGGAGGTAAGGATGGCGGAAAAGACATGAGAATGAAAAAGAAAAAGAGCGGAGAGGGCAAAAATGGAGGCATTATAGAAGTGTCCATCCTCTCGCCAGTTGATTCGCTG
Organism: Carassius gibelio; assembly: GCF_023724105.1. Lineage (NCBI taxonomy): Eukaryota > Metazoa > Chordata > Actinopteri > Cypriniformes > Cyprinidae > Carassius > Carassius gibelio. Next base: position 3,300,161 of record NC_068391.1, on the reverse strand, counting down.
GAGTCGCCGCACGGTTACCTGTCGGACGTCTCGTCCCCGCCCACAATGACATCACCATTCCAACAGTCCCCGCCCATCACTTTAAATCAACTCCAAGGGTTGGCTGACTCCCACATGGGTGGAGCTCTTCAGAGTTTAGGGAAGCAGTATGACTCCGCCCCTCCTCCGCGCTTATCCCATCTGCCAGTGCCTAACAATGGAGGCGGGGCTCAAACGGCGTCATGCGATTGGCTGCAAAGAGTGCAGCACCAGCAACAGCAGGCAGGCTTCACAACCCTGATACCCTCAATGCTCTCTGCCACCAATATGCCACAGGTCATGGGCTATCCCACAATGCAAAGCAGCCACCTCGGCGCCCCGTCGCACATGATTCACAACCACGCCCACCAGAATATGGCGCACATGCAGCACCAAAACAGCGCCACTTCTGGCCACGCCCTCTCTCATCACTTCCTAGGTGACCTAAGTGGGCTGGATCTTCAGTCCGGGTCAGGACACACCCCCATCCAGACTATCCTATCACAGGAGAGCCAGTGCATGGCTACGCCCATTTCTAGCATGCAGTTTCTGACTCCACCTTCTCAACATAGCTATTCCAACCCTATGGACAACACACCCAGTCACCAGCAGCAGATTCCCGACCACCCGTTCCTTACTCCCTCCCCTGGATCTCCCGACCAATGGTCAAGCTCGTCTCCACATTCCAACCTGTCTGATTGGTCAGAGGGTATCTCAAGCCCGCCCACCAGTATGCAGATGAACCATATCCCAGAGGCCTTTAAGTAGGCGGGGCATTGAGAAGCTAAACTGAATAGACAATTTTAAATGAATGATGAATGAACACTTTTTATTGATTTTTGTATGCTAAGAACCATTTTTATTAATTTGTGTATTTATTTATATGCATATTGGACTACAGATATAAGATTTTTTTTTATTTATACTGCATTTTATTTTTATTTTGACCATTAACTGTTCTGAAAATAATTTTGAAAAATATGGTTTCAGAATGTTTTTTTTTTAATTAAAATTTCAGTATTAATTAGGTTTTATATGGTCATTTTTAACCAAACAATTCGTTTTCTGTGAACAAAAAATGTAGAAAAGAGTCTTAATATTGTGATTTTAATGTATGACACATTCGTTTTGACATGAAAGAGAGCCGATTATGGCTGATTTATGCTATGTTACCGAGTATCGTCTGTAGACACTGTTCTGAGTTCATTTTGAACCCAAATCTTTTTCCCAAGGTACCCTGCTTCAGGTGTTTTGGGGAGCTTTTCGTATGTAGTGTAGCATTCACTGTTATTTATTGCCTGCTGTAGATTTGTAGGAGATATTATGACATGTACATGTAGATGAGGTGTGTGTGTGTGTGTGTGTGTGTGTGTGAGAAAGAGAAGGAGAAGAGTGTTTGTGTGTGTGTGTGTCGCAGGGTGATGACATCATCTGTGCTTATGAGGTGTGATTGTGGATTTCCAGACAGGTTTATTAAATGCAGATCAAATGTTTTAATAATGACATGAAAAGACTGACTTGTAGTTTGAGGGAAAAAAAAGTATTTTGTTCAATGATTTTGTAAAGTGACTTTTCTTGAAACAATAAAGGACACCGTTTGGTGACATTACTTTTACTTGTTTGTCAAATTTGATTTGCCATCAAAATATTCATGTGACTGGCAAAAAAAGCATCACTATTATTATTTCTTAAACTGTTGTTAGAAATATATTTTTTAATGTGTCTTAAGTCTTTTTATTCTCACCAAGGCTGTATTTATTTGATCAAATAACAGAGTAAAAGCAATAATAGTGCACTTGAGAATATGCATCTAAAATTAAAACTAGACTGTTAAATATGAAATGATAACAGGTTCATGTGACTTTGGTTTGCCAGGCCACTAATTCACTAGAATGACTTTTAGTGTGTTCCTGTGTGACTCTGTTTAATCGATGCCAATATTGGCTAATATCGATTGTAGTGCACAAATCGGTTAATGGCTTCAGCATTTCATTCATGCATGTGGGTGCTGCTGAAACACCCCTTTTGTCTTCTTGTCCATACAAGATGTAGATGAGTTTGTTTCTTGTCAGCAATAGATCCACTGCAGTGAATGGGTGCCGTCAGAATAAGAGTCTAAACAGCTGATAAAAACATCACAATAATCAATCCACATCACTCCAGTCCATCAGTTAACTTCTTCTGAAGTGAAAGCTGTGTGTTTTCTAAGAAACAAATCCATCAAGGCATTTTCATTTCAAGCCATCGATTCTGACCCAAATATGTTTTAGTAATCTATAACTGTTGATTAGGATTGTATTTCTCTTGTAAACGGTGCTTGATCTGTGCAGATTTCTCTCCTGATTCAGAAAACAGCTTCTTCACTGGAGAAAGCATTACGGATATTGAATAGAGGACTCGTGTTTTAGAAAGAAGCAATGGTTAAAAGTAAAAAAAAAAAAAAAAAACACCTTAATTTATGTTACTGTCTTATGTTAACAGATGGACTTATTTGATGGTCAGTATATTTTATTTTAGATTTGGTTAATCGTGTTCAGGTGCATCAGACTTCAATCTAATGTAACAATGCTCTTGATTTATGAAATCATCTCTCTCACACACACACACACACACACACATGCACTCAACACTAAAGCTCATCAGTCACCTGCCACGAATCTACGGTTCATGCTCAGCAGGGGTGAGGTTAAGGATGCACGAGGGATTTGGTCAATGATAACCCCAGTCAGATGAGCTGATGCTGTCCTGCTTTGCCCTCAGAGACTCTCATCAGCTACAGAAGGCGCTGCAGAGCCGAAAAAACACAAGATGCATACCTGTACTATGACGTAGTACCGTTTTAGCTGGGATAATTAAAAATTATTATTACAGATATTTTTAATATGTAATGTTCTTAACTAAGGGACTATAATAATAGTTTTGTTCATGTGGGTTCGAGTTCAAATAATGATGTAGGCTATTTTTTTTTTCAAATTATCCTTTAACTCAAGTTGTTTTGAAAAACGTTACTAACGTTTAAAAATATTACTAACTGTAGGCCTATTGATTTATAGGTCAAATCAATAGTCGGGGATCGCAATAAAATAAACAAATAGCATACAGCAAATTTCTACAAATATTATTAAATATCAAATTCAAGTTCTCATTGTTTTCCTATAGTCCTGCAATAGTTTTACATTTGAAATATATTTATATTTAAACAAGCAAACAAACAAAAAGGAAAGGAATAAAGAATATTCCATGAATTATAGGCTGTTATACAATTATGCAAACACAAAACAACAAGAAGAAAAACTACAAATGTAGGCTAAATAAATAATAAGTGACTGGGGGTAATAATGCTGTATAAACATCAGAATAAAAAAGTACAATCGGGTGTAAATATATAAAATAAAAATTGTTTAGGGCTCACAGATTCAGTTCAGTTTATTTATAAAGCACTATTATAAAATAACAGACCGTTGATCAATATGCTGGACAAATGTGCTGTCTATGTACTTCAGACAACAAAACCAAAAAGTGAGTTTTGTATAGCCTAATGACTGTGGAGCGTATCGATCGTGTGGCGTGTTATTATTGCAGGACGCGCCTGTAGACGCGCGCATGCGCTCTTGTCCTTCATGAGCTTGCATATATATCCATAGCGACAAAAACAGCGACGGGCCACGGCGTCTCTCAGGACAACGGCGGCCAGACAATGACCGAGCGCCCGGATGGCAGAAGAGACGCGAGCAAACGTGTCTTTTTGAACCGGGACGTTTTCCAAACGTGTTCTGTCCGTTTGCGTCATAATTGCTGAATATCTCGCGGCGCGTCATGTAGCGGAGGCCGCGCGGGGAGTGGAACGAACAGACGCCCGCGAGAGCGAGAGCTTTCATTAAAAGCGTCGGGGATATTCACGCATCTTTAAAGCTTGATTGTGGATCGGACGCGTGGATTGAGGTAATGTCGGCTCGTCTCTGATGTCGCCGCTCACAGGTGCAGCACACAGATTAGATTTCTGTCATAGTGATAGTAAAGCAGCTCCGTTCATTCATAAGCCCTCGTTTGCAGAGCCTGCAGTAAAGATTGCGCGCTGACAAACATCAGATTTAATTGCTTTGTGTTCACAAACATGCATTAATCACATTTGAACGTTCTTTCATCAATGCTGGTTTATGTCGGGTTATTGGGAGGTGATCATTTCTCCATCAGTAAGATCATGCATTGTTTGGTCTGATCTGGATGATGGTTTGTCTGTCTAGGCCTGTCTTTGCTGTTTGGTGTTTGGACACTCGCAGTATTACATTGTAGCTTCTATAATGACTGCAAACTGTCCTTATTCAAAGGCTGGGCTGAATACTGTGGTAGTACCATGGTACAGGGATGGCGTTTACCATGGTCCATTACAGTCAAAGAACGTTCATCTGTCAAATATGTAGAGGGTACTTGTTGACAGCAACTTATACATTTATTTACTTGGATATTTA